>NC_139228.1:32004974-32037474 GCF_055691185.1 Crinia signifera | reverse complement strand
TATCTCTTATATATCTCCTATATCTCTTATATATCTCTTATATATCTCTTATATATCTCTTATGTATCTCTTATGTATCTCTTATGTATCTCTTATGTATCTCTTATGTATCTCTTATATATCTCTTATATATCTCTTATATATCTCTTATATATCTCTATATCTCTTATATATCTCTTATGTATCTCTTATATATCTTTTTTATATCTCTTATATATCTCTTATATATCTCTTATGTATCTCTTATATATCTCCTATATCTCTTATATATCTCTTATATATCTCTTATTTATCTCTTATATATCTCTTATATATCTCTTATGTATCTTTTTTATATCTCTTATATATCTCTTATATATCTCTTATATATCTCTTATATATCTTTTTTGTATCTCTTATGTATCTCTTATGTATCTCTTATATATCTCTTATATATCTCCTATATCTCTCCTATATCTCTCATATATCTCTCATATATCTCTTATGTATCTCTTATGTATCTCTTATGTATCTCTTATATATCTCTTATATATCTCTTATATATCTCCTATATCGCTTATATATCTCTTATATATCTCTTATATATCTCTATATCTCTTATATATCTCTTATGTATCTCTTATATATCTTTTTTATATCTCTTATATATCTCTTATATATCTCTTATGTATCTCTTATATATCTCCTATATCTCTTATATATCTCTTATATATCTCTTATTTATCTCTTATATATCTCTTATATATCTCTTATGTATCTTTTTTATATCTCTTATATATCTCTTATATATCTCTTATATATCTCTTATATATCTCTTATATATCTCTTATCTCTTATATATCTCTTATCTCTTATATATCTCTTATTTATCTCTTATATATCTCTTATTTATCTCTTATATATCTCTTATATATCTCTTATATATCTCTTATATATCTCTTATATATCTCTTATGTATCTCTTATATATCTCTTATATATCTCTTATATATCTCTTATCTCTTATATATCTCTTATGTATCTCTTATGTATCTCTTATGTATCTCTTATATATCTCTTATGTATCTCTTATATATCTCTTATATATCTCTTATATATCTCCTATATCGCTTATATATCTCTTATATATCTCTTATATATCTCTTATATATCTCCTATATCTCTTATATATCTCTTATATATCTCTTATATATCTCTTATATATCTCTTATGTATCTCCTATGTATCTCTTATGTATCTCTTATGTATCTCTTATGTATCTCTTATATATCTCTTATGTATCTCTTATGTATCTCTTATATATCTCTTATATATCTCCTATATCGCTTATATATCTCTTATATATCTCTTATATATCTCTTATATATCTCTTATATATCTCTATATCTCTTATATATCTCTTATGTATCTCTTATATATCTTTTTTATATCTCTTATATATCTCTTATATATCTCTTATGTATCTCTTATATATCTCCTATATCTCTTATATATCTCTTATATATCTCTTATGTATCTCTTATGTATCTTTTTTATATCTCTTATATATCTCTTATATATCTCTTATATATCTTTTTTGTATCTCTTATGTATCTCTTATGTATCTCTTATATATCTCTTATATATCTCCTATATCTCTCCTATATCTCTCATATATCTCTCATATATCTCTCATGTATCTCTTATGTATCTCTTATGTATCTCTTATGTATCTCTTATGTATCTCTTATATATCTCTTATATATCTCCTATATCTCTCCTATATCTCTCCTATATCTCTCCTATATCTCTCATATATCTCTCATATATCTCTCATGTATCTCTTATGTATCTCTTATATATCTCTTATATATCTCTTATATATCTCTTATATATCTCTTATATATCTCTTATATATCTCTTATGTATCTCTTATGTATCTCTTATGTATCTCTTATGTATCTCTTATATATCTCTTATATATCTCTTATATATCTTTTTTATATCTCTTATATATCTCTTATGTATCTCTTATGTATCTCTTATATATCTCTTATATATCTCTTATATATCTCTTATGTATCTCTTATATATCTCTTATATATCTCTTATGTATCTCTTATCTCTTATATATCTCTTATGTATCTCTTATATATCTCTTATATATCTCTTATGTATCTCTTATCTCTTATATATCTCTTATGTATCTCTTATGTATCTCTTATATATCTCTTATATATCTCTTATATATCTCTTATGTATCTCTTATATATCTCTTATATATCTCTTATGTATCTCTTATCTCTTATATATCTCTTATGTATCTCTTATCTCTTATATATCTCTTATGTATCTCTTATGTATCTCTTATGTATCTCTTATGTATCTCTCATGTATCTCTCATGTATCTCTCATGTATCTCTCATGTATCTCTCCTGTATCTCTCCTGTATCTCTCCTGTATCTCTCCTGTATCTCTCCTGTATCTCTCCTGTATCTCTTCTGTATCTCTCCTGTATCTCTCCTGTATCTCTCCTGTATCTCTTATGTATCTCCTATGTATCTCCTATATCTCTCCTATATCTCTCCTATATCTCTCCTATATCTCTCCTATATCTCTCCTATATCTCTTATATATCTCTTATCTCTTATATATCTCTTATATAAGAGATATAGGAGATATATAAGAGATATATAAGAGATATATAAGAGATAAGAGATATATAAGAGATATATAAGAGATATATAAGAGATATATAAGAGATATATAAGAGATATATAAGAGATATATAAGAGATATAGGAGATATATAAGAGATATATATCTCTTATATATCTCTTATATATCTCTTATATATCTCTTATATATCTCTTATATATCTCTTATATATCTCTTATATATCTCTTATATATCTCTTATGTATCTCTTATGTATCTCTTATGTATCTCTTATGTATCTCTTATATATCTCTTATGTATCTCTTATATATCTCTTATATATCTCTTATATATCTCCTATATCGCTTATATATCTCTTATATATCTCTTATATATCTCTTATATATCTCTTATATATCTCTATATCTCTTATATATCTCTTATATATCTCTATCTCTTATATATCTTATATATCTCCTATATATCTCCTATATATCTCTTATATATCTCCTATATATCTCTTATGTATCTCTTATATATATCTCTTATATATCTCTTATGTATCTCTTATATATCTCTTATATATCTCTTATATCTTATATATCTCTTGTATATCTCTTATATATCTCCTATATCTCTTATATATCTCTTATATATCTCTTATATATCTCTATATATCTCTTATGTATCTCTTATATATATCTCTTATATATATCTTATATATCTCTATATCTCTTATATATCTCTTATATATCTCCTATATTTCTAATGTATCTCTTATATATCTCTTATATATCTCTTATATATCTCTT
Organism: Crinia signifera; assembly: GCF_055691185.1. Classification (NCBI taxonomy): domain Eukaryota; kingdom Metazoa; phylum Chordata; class Amphibia; order Anura; family Myobatrachidae; genus Crinia; species Crinia signifera. The sequence continues at coordinate 32,034,028 of NC_139228.1, read as the reverse complement.
ATATATCTCTTATATATCTCTTATATATCTCTTATCTCCTATATATCTCTTATATATCTCTTATATATCTCTTATATATCTCTTATATATCTCTTATCTCCTATATATCTCTTATATATCTCTTATATATCTCTTATATATCTCTTATATATCTCTTATGGCTTATATATCTCTTATGTATCTCTTATATATCTCTTATATATCTCTTATCTCTTATATATCTCTTATATATCTCTTATATATCTCTTATATATCTCTTATCTCTTATATATCTCTTATATATCTCTTATATATCTCTTATCTCCTATATATCTCTTATATATCTCTTATGTATCTCTTATATATCTCTTATATATCTCTTATATATCTCTTATATATCTCTTATATATCTCTTATATATCTCTTATATATCTCTTATATCTCTTATATATCTCTTATCTCTTATATATCTCTTATCTCTTATATATCTCTTATTTATCTCTTATATATCTCTTATTTATCTCTTATATATCTCTTATATATCTCTTATATATCTCTTATATATCTCTTATATATCTCTTATGTATCTCTTATGTATCTCTTATATATCTCTTATATATCTCTTATATATCTCTTATATATCTCCTATATCGCTTATATATCTCTTATATATCTCTTATATATCTCTTATATATCTCTTATATATCTCTATATCTCTTATATATCTCTTATATATCTCTATCTCTTATATATCTTATATATCTCCTATATATCTCCTATATATCTCTTATATATCTCCTATATATCTCTTATGTATCTCTTATATATATCTCTTATATATCTCTTATGTATCTCTTATATATCTCTTATATATCTCTTATATCTTATATATCTCTTGTATATCTCTTATATATCTCCTATATCTCTTATATATCTCTTATATATATCTTATATATCTCTATATCTCTTATATATCTCTTATATATCTCCTATATTTCTAATGTATCTCTTATATATCTCTTATATATCTCTTATATATCTCTTATATATCTCTTATATATCTCTTATATATCTCTTATCTCCTATATATCTCTTATATATCTCTTATATATCTCTTATATATCTCTTATATATCTCTTATATATCTCTTATCTCCTATATATCTCTTATATATCTCTTATATATCTCTTATCTCTTATATATCTCTTATATATCTCTTATCTCCTATATATCTCTTATATATCTCTTATGTATCTCTTATATATCTCTTATATATCTCTTATATATCTCTTATATATCTCTTATATATCTCTTATATATCTCTTATATATCTCTTATATATCTCTTATATATCTCTTATATCTCTTATATATCTCTTATTTATCTCTTATTTATCTCTTATATATCTCTTATATATCTCTTATATATCTCTTATATATCTCTTATATATCTCTTATGTATCTCTTATATATCTCTTATATATCTCTTATCTCTTATATATCTCTTATGTATCTCTTATGTATCTCTTATGTATCTCTTATATATCTCTTATGTATCTCTTATATATCTCTTATATATCTCTTATATATCTCCTATATCGCTTATATATCTCTTATGTATCTCTTATGTATCTCTTATGTATCTCTTATGTATCTCTTATGTATCTCTTATATATCTCTTATGTATCTCTTATATATCTCTTATATATCTCCTATATCGCTTATATATCTCTTATATATCTCTTATATATCTCTTATATATCTCTTATATATCTCTTATATATCTCTATATCTCTTATATATCTCTTATATATCTCTTATATATCTCTTATATATCTCTTATATATCTCCTATATCTCTTATTTATCTCTTATATATCTATTATATATCTCTTATGTATCTTTTTTATATCTCTTATATATCTCTTATATATCTCTTATATATCTCTTATATATCTTTTTTGTATCTCTTATGTATCTCTTATGTATCTCTTATATATCTCCTATATCTCTCCTATATCTCTCCTATATCTCTCATGTATCTCTTATATATCTCTTATATATCTCTTATATATCTCTTATATATCTCTTATATATCTCTTATATATCTCTTATATATCTCTTATATATATATATATATCTCTTATATATCTCTTATATATCTCTTATATATCTCTTATATATCTCTTATCTCTTATATATCTCTTATATATCTCTTATGTATCTCTTATGTATCTCTTATGTATCTCTTATGTATCTCTTATGTATCTCTTATATATCTCTTATATATCTTTTTTATATCTCTTATATATCTCTTATGTATCTCTTATGTATCTCTTATATATCTCTTATGTATCTCTTATGTATCTCTTATATATCTCTTATATATCTCTTATGTATCTCTTATCTCTTATATATCACTTATGTATCTCTTATGTATCTCTTATGTATCTCTTATGTATCTCTTATGTATCTCTTATGTATCTCTTATGTATCTCTCATGTATCTCTCATGTATCTCTCATGTATCTCTCATGTATCTCTCCTGTATCTCTCCTGTATCTCTCCTGTATCTCTCCTGTATCTCTCCTGTATCTCTCCTGTATCTCTCCTGTATCTCTCCTGTATCTCTCATGTATCTCTCATGTATCTCTCCTGTATCTCTTATGTATCTCTTATGTATCTCTTATGTATCTCCTATGTATCTCCTATATCTCTCCTATATCTCTCCTATATCTATCCTGTATCTCTCATGTATCTCTTATGTATCTCTTATGTATCTCTTATGTATCTCTTATGTATCTCTTATGTATCTCTTATGTATCTCTTATGTATCTCTTATGTATCTCTTATGTATCTCTTATCTCTTATATATCTCTTATGTATCTCTTATCTCTTATATATCTCTTATATATCTCTTATGTATCTCTTATGTATCTCTTATATATCTCTTATATATCTCTTATGTATCTCTTATCTCTTATATATCTCTTATGTATCTCTTATCTCTTATATATCTCTTATATATCTCTTATATATCTCCTATATCGCTTATATATCTCTTATGTATCTCTTATGTATCTCTTATGTATCTCTTATGTATCTCTTATATATCTCTTATATATCTCTTATATATCTCTTATATATCTCCTATATCTCTTATATATCTCTTATATATCTCTTATATATCTCTTATATATCTCTTATATATCTCTTATGTATCTCTTATGTATCTCTTATGTATCTCTTATGTATCTCTTATGTATCTCTTATGTATCTCTTATATATCTCTTATGTATCTCTTATATATCTCTTATATATCTCTTATATATCTCCTATATCGCTTATATATCTCTTATATATTGTGAGGTTATCAGATTCACTGTAAATCTGTAATTACTATATTTTATTAGGTGTAGTAATTAATGTACTATTTTAGTCCGTCGGTACCCTCTTGTTCTCCATATATGTCTATATACTCCCTATATGTGTGTGTAGTTCCAGATCAGATCGCTCTCGCCCTAATATGGTCTGCCAGGAAATACCCAGGAAATAAGTCACCAAAAGGTTATGTCCCATTACCATACTTTTGTTCCTGCTATCACAGGAGGGTGGAAGCTGAGGGGCAATCTCCACAGGGGGGTTTACAATTCTTTGCAAACCTCTGGGCTCTAGCAGACTTTGTGGAACCGGCCACCACAGGGGGTGATCAGCCCATAATGTAATCAGCCGATTATTGTTCCTGCTGTTTACATGAGGGGGATAGCTGAAGGACAATCACCACAGGGGGTGATCAAATTCCCCTACTATCAACAGGAGGGTTGTCCACAGGGGGTGACCACCACATAATGTAATCAGACTGTGTTTTATATCTTGTGTTGACTCTGCTATGCATATCTTGGCTACTTCCAGACTTTCTGGAACCGACCCCAGCAGGGGGCAGAAGCAGATGGGCAGCAGCAGTACCTGGGAGGGGGGATAAACCTGACTTGAATCCACCAATAGGGATTGAGTGCAAGCCCACTGATGGTATGGAGAAGCGTGGGAAATTGGAAGTTTTTAAAATGACTTGTACACCTGCCAGCTCAGTATGTTAGTCGCAATCCGGTCTCAGGGGTCCTACCCTTCACTGGATCTTGTGGAACACATCGTTTGCCCGGGAAGGGGGCATCCTACCAAGCTCTGGTGTGGAGCGTCTGTGTTGTGTGGATTTACACAGGTTTCGGCTATCACTGCTGTGTGGATTAAGTGATAGTTTTGTGCTTTGGAACTGCTGCTACAAGGACTGCCATTGGACTGCTACCCGATAACGTTTATATGCTACATTTGACTCTTTTTCCTGTCTTCATCTACTTTCGTGTGCTGTGATAAAAATAAACCATATTTTGGTTTCATCTGCTCGGTGTCTGAGTGATTGAGGAACTCGTACCCTCACATTTGGCGGCAGCGACAGTGGGATCATTCAGACACCAACCATCGAGCACAGAAAGCACAGAGAACAGAGGATCAGACCATATGTAAGGAAACGGAAAATGCAATAAGGTGATGTTCAGCAAGTGAGCAGGTGTCAGTCCTGTGAAAGGGAAAATGTTTCCAAGGAAAGAAAATCGATGCCTCAAGACCCCTGTAGCAGAGGAGCTCAGGGATGGAGGTTCTTCAGTGTATCGGCAGGCTGGGAAGCCGGATCTGTTATTTATTGTCAGGAAAATGCAGTATATCTGGAAGTACTGGGAAGACGCTCAGCAGATGGTCAGCGGGTGGAGAGTATCCAGCATACAGGACAAAGTGTGTTACCTGGGGGATGCATTCCTGCACTGTAAAGGTGAGGCCACTTCTTGGAATCTGCTAGGAGAGCCAGAGTTTGTAGAATTTACAGAGGAAGTGATTGCTACAGTTACCCAGATGCTACAAAGAGGACAATATTCTGAGGCTGAAGGACAAGTCCAGAATAAATTGATGCCCCAGATAGAACCAGAGGAAAGGTCTAGAAGGGGGCTACTGCAATCTGGGCAGACAACCGAGGGGTCTGCCACAGAATTAATTGTTACCGCAAGAGAAGGGTCGTTGTCAGGGGGGCCCCTAACTGCCCTTGAAGAAATGAGTATGGAGGAGCTGATAGCAGAAGGTCAGCTGCGAGGTATACCCATCCAATCCTGCACTCGCGGGGAAATCCTTCAGCAGATCCTTCACGATCAGGGAGATCCTACAAATGCATTTGCTGATTATCGAGCCTGGATCCTCCATTTCGGTGCCCAGTTGAGTGTGTGGGAACAATTGCAGTGTCTGGAGGAGTGCTTCGTGGTGGCAGAGGAAGAGGCGATTGATCGGGGGCTCCTGGATACCCCAGCATGGCAAGATCAGTGTCGCAGGGGGCGTGATGAAAGGCACCGTTTGCAATTGCTTCTCCCCCATCCTAGGGAGGAGCTGCACTACTGCTTCCCTTTTGCTGAGGTGGGAGATGCAGAGCTATTATCCTGCTGCCAGGGGATCTATGAGGACTGCGTCCAAGAAGAGATCGCCGTGGTTAGAGGAGTATCCGACAACATCCAGGCCACCAGCCCACCAGTCACAGATGACGTCGTGTTTCGGGCTGCCCAGCATACTCAGCTGGGGAAGGAGGCTATCACGGAGAAGGAGGTGTGCGCAGAAGTAGCTGCAGGTGAGCATCTGGCTTTTAAGGGGACAGAGCTGACACAGCCTGTCCTGCAGCCACCAGCGGAATTGTTTGTGATGGAGGGTCCCTCCTCAGCCCTGGACATTGAGACCAAATGCTGGACTGAAATGTGCCATGCCCCTAGTTTGGGTTTGGGGGAGGAAGGACATGACGGGGTGGTGGAAGTGCCAGGGCCAGAGCCCCTATATTGGCCTGCTGTTTGGCCCCTGTTCCTTGGGCAAGAGGGGGAGGTGGAAAGTGGTCCCTGCCCCATTGTGCCCGAGGCAAAAGTATTAGTAGGTTACAATGTTGCAGAGGGGGGGTACCCAGAATCCGAAGAAGAGGAATTGCTACAGCCCTTGTTAGTTCCAATGTATGACTTAGACTGTAATCATGCCCTTGCTGGTTCTGCAAACCAGCCGCCTTTTACAAGATGGGTTTGGTATGATGTCACCCTGTGGGACTCAGGTGGTATATCCAAACCCCAGATTCTCGGCTCTGCATCCCGCTATTCCAGGTTGTTATTGGTTCCTGAACAGCTGGGTACCGGGACTACAATAGTAGGGGAAGGAATGTGAGGTTATCAGATTCACTGTAAATCTGTAATTACTATATTTTATTAGGTGTAGTAATTAATGTACTATTTTAGTCCGTCGGTACCCTCTTGTTCTCCATATATGTCTATATACTCCCTATATGTGTGTGTAGTTCCAGATCAGATCGCTCTCGCCCTAATATGGTCTGCCAGGAAATACCCAGGAAATAAGTCACCAAAAGGTTATGTCCCATTACCATACTTTTGTTCCTGCTATCACAGGAGGGTGGAAGCTGAGGGGCAATCTCCACAGGGGGGTTTACAATTCTTTGCAAACCTCTGGGCTCTAGCAGACTTTGTGGAACCGGCCACCACAGGGGGTGATCAGCCCATAATGTAATCAGCCGATTATTGTTCCTGCTGTTTACATGAGGGGGATAGCTGAAGGACAATCACCACAGGGGGTGATCAAATTCCCCTACTATCAACAGGAGGGTTGTCCACAGGGGGTGACCACCACATAATGTAATCAGACTGTGTTTTATATCTTGTGTTGACTCTGCTATGCATATCTTGGCTACTTCCAGACTTTCTGGAACCGACCCCAGCAGGGGGCAGAAGCAGATGGGCAGCAGCAGTACCTGGGAGGGGGGATAAACCTGACTTGAATCCACCAATAGGGATTGAGTGCAAGCCCACTGATGGTATGGAGAAGCGTGGGAAATTGGAAGTTTTTAAAATGACTTGTACACCTGCCAGCTCAGTATGTTAGTCGCAATCCGGTCTCAGGGGTCCTACCCTTCACTGGATCTTGTGGAACACATCGTTTGCCCGGGAAGGGGGCATCCTACCAAGCTCTGGTGTGGAGCGTCTGTGTTGTGTGGATTTACACAGGTTTCGGCTATCACTGCTGTGTGGATTAAGTGATAGTTTTGTGCTTTGGAACTGCTGCTACAAGGACTGCCATTGGACTGCTACCCGATAACGTTTATATGCTACATTTGACTCTTTTTCCTGTCTTCATCTACTTTCGTGTGCTGTGATAAAAATAAACCATATTTTGGTTTCATCTGCTCGGTGTCTGAGTGATTGAGGAACTCGTACCCTCACATATATCTCTTATATATCTCTTATATATCTCTTATATATCTCTATATCTCTTATATATCTCTTATGTATCTCTTATATATCTTTTTTATATCTCTTATATATCTCTTATATATCTCTTATGTATCTCTTATATATCTCCTATATCTCTTATATATCTCTTATATATCTCTTATTTATCTCTTATATATCTCTTATATATCTCTTATGTATCTTTTTTATATCTCTTATATATCTCTTATATATCTCTTATATATCTCTTATATCTCTTATATATCTCTTATCTCTTATATATCTCTTATCTCTTATATATCTCTTATTTATCTCTTATATATCTCTTATATATCTCTTATATATCTCTTATATATCTCTTATGTATCTCTTATATATCTCTTATATATCTCTTATATATCTCTTATATATCTCTTATCTCTTATATATCTCTTATGTATCTCTTATGTATCTCTTATGTATCTCTTATATATCTCTTATGTATCTCTTATATATCTCTTATATATCTCTTATATATCTCCTATATCGCTTATATATCTCTTATATATCTCTTATATATCTCTTATATATCTCCTATATCTCTTATATATCTCTTATATATCTCTTATATATCTCTTATATATCTCTTATGTATCTCTTATGTATCTCTTATGTATCTCTTATGTATCTCTTATGTATCTCTTATATATCTCTTATATATCTCTTATATATCTCTTATATATCTCTATATCTCTTATATATCTCTTATGTATCTCTTATATATCTTTTTTATATCTCTTATATATCTCTTATATATCTCTTATGTATCTTTTATATATCTCCTATATCTCTTATATATCTCTTATATATCTCTTATTTATCTCTTATATATCTCTTATATATCTCTTATGTATCTTTTTTATATCTCTTATATATCTCTTATATATCTCTTATATATCTCTTATATATCTTTTTTGTATATCTTATGTATCTCTTATATATCTCTTATATATCTCCTATATCTCTCCTATATCTCTCATATATCTCTCATATATCTCTCATATATCTCTTATGTATCTCTTATGTATCTCTTATGTATCTCTTATATATCTCTTATATATCTCTTATATATCTCCTATATCGCTTATATATCTCTTATATATCTCTTATATATCTCTTATATATCTCTTATATATCTCTATATCTCTTATATATCTCTTATGTATCTCTTATATATCTTTTTTATATCTCTTATATATCTCTTATATATCTCTTATGTATCTCTTATATATCTCCTATATCTCTTATATATCTCTTATATATCTCTTATTTATCTCTTATATATCTCTTATATATCTCTTATGTATCTTTTTTATATCTCTTATATATCTCTTATATATCTCTTATATATCTCTTATATCTCTTATATATCTCTTATCTCTTATATATCTCTTATCTCTTATATATCTCTTATTTATCTCTTATATATCTCTTATTTATCTCTTATATATCTCTTATATATCTCTTATATATCTCTTATATATCTCTTATGTATCTCTTATATATCTCTTATATATCTCTTATATATCTCTTATCTCTTATATATCTCTTATGTATCTCTTATATATCTCTTATATATCTCTTATATATCTCTTATATATCTCTTATATATCTTTTTTATATCTCTTATATATCTCTTATATATCTCTTATATATCTCTTATATATCTCTTATGTATCTCTTATATATCTCTTATATATCTCTTATATATCTCCTATATCGCTTATATATCTCTTATATATCTCTTATATATCTCTTATATATCTCCTATATCTCTTATATATCTCTTATATATCTCTTATATATCTCTTATATATCTCTTATATATCTCTTATGTATCTCTTATGTATCTCTTATGTATCTCTTATGTATCTCTTATGTATCTCTTATATATCTCTTATGTATCTCTTATGTATCTCTTATATATCTCTTATATATCTCCTATATCGCTTATATATCTCTTATATATCTCTTATATATCTCTTATATATCTCTTATATATCTCTATATCTCTTATATATCTCTTATGTATCTCTTATATATCTTTTTTATATCTCTTATATATCTCTTATATATCTCTTATGTATCTCTTATATATCTCCTATATCTCTTATATATCTCTTATGTATCTCTTATGTATCTCTTATGTATCTTTTTTATATCTCTTATATATCTCTTATATATCTCTTATATATCTCTTATATATCTTTTTTGTATCTCTTATGTATCTCTTATGTATCTCTTATATATCTCTTATATATCTCCTATATCTCTCCTATATCTCTCATATATCTCTCATATATCTCTCATGTATCTCTTATGTATCTCTTATGTATCTCTTATATATCTCTTATATATCTCTTATATATCTCCTATATCTCTCCTATATCTCTCCTGTATCTCTCATGTATCTCTCATGTATCTCTTATGTATCTCTTATATATCTCTTATATATCTCTTATATATCTCTTATATATCTCTTATGTATCTCTTATGTATCTCTTATGTATCTCTTATGTATCTCTTATGTATCTCTTATATATCTCTTATATATCTCTTATATATCTCTTATATATCTCTTATATATCTTTTTTATATCTCTTATATATCTCTTATATATCTCTTATATATCTCTTATATATCTCTTATATATCTCTTATGTATCTCTTATGTATCTCTTATGTATCTCTTATGTATCTCTTATGTATCTCTTATATATCTCTTATATATCTCTTATATATCTCTTATATATCTCTTATATATCTCTTATATATCTTTTTTATATCTCTTATATATCTCTTATGTATCTCTTATGTATCTCTTATATATCTCTTATATATCTCTTATATATCTCTTATATATCTCTTATATATCTCTTATATATCTCTTATGTATCTCTTATCTCTTATATATCTCTTATGTATCTCTTATCTCTTATATATCTCTTATGTATCTCTTATGTATCTCTTATGTATCTCTTATGTATCTCTCATGTATCTCTCATGTATCTCTCATGTATCTCTCATGTATCTCTCATGTATCTCTCATGTATCTCTCATGTATCTCTCATGTATCTCTCCTGTATCTCTCCTGTATCTCTCCTGTATCTCTCCTGTATCTCTCCTGTATCTCTCCTGTATCTCTCCTGTATCTCTCCTGTATCTCTCCTGTATCTCTCCTGTATCTCTTATGTATCTCTTATGTATCTCCTATGTATCTCCTATATCTCTCCTATATCTCTCCTATATCTCTCCTATATCTCTCCTATATCTCTCCTATATCTCTTATATATCTCTTATCTCTTATATATCTCTTATATAAGAGATATAGGAGATATATAAGAGATATATAAGAGATATATAAGAGATAAGAGATATATAAGAGATATATAAGAGATATATAAGAGATATATAAGAGATATATAAGAGATATATAAGAGATATATAAGAGATATATAAGAGATATAGGAGATATATAAGAGATATATATCTCTTATGTATCTCTTATATATCTCTTATATATCTCTTATATATCTCTTATATATCTCTTATATATCTCTTATATATCTCTTATATATCTCTTATATATCTCTTATATATCTCTTATATATCTCTTATCTCTTATGTATCTCTTATGTATCTCTTATGTATCTCTTATGTATCTCTTATATATCTCTTATGTATCTCTTATATATCTCTTATATATCTCTTATATATCTCCTATATCGCTTATATATCTCTTATATATCTCTTATATATCTCTTATATATCTCTTATATATCTCTATATCTCTTATATATCTCTTATATATCTCTATCTCTTATATATCTTATATATCTCCTATATATCTCCTATATATCTCTTATATATCTCCTATATATCTCTTATGTATCTCTTATATATATCTCTTATATATCTCTTATGTATCTCTTATATATCTCTTATATATCTCTTATATCTTATATATCTCTTGTATATCTCTTATATATCTCCTATATCTCTTATATATCTCTTATATATCTCTTATATATCTCTATATATCTCTTATGTATCTCTTATATATATCTCTTATATATATCTTATATATCTCTATATCTCTTATATATCTCTTATATATCTCCTATATTTCTAATGTATCTCTTATATATCTCTTATATATCTCTTATATATCTCTTATATATCTCTTATATATCTCTTATATATCTCTTATATATCTTTTTTATATCTCTTATATATCTCTTATATATCTCTTATATATCTCTTATATATCTCTTATATATCTCTTATATATCTCTTATATATCTCTTATCTCCTATATATCTCTTATATATCTCTTATATATCTCTTATATATCTCTTATATATCTCTTATCTCCTATATATCTCTTATATATCTCTTATATATCTCTTATATATCTCTTATATATCTCTTATGGCTTATATATCTCTTATGTATCTCTTATATATCTCTTATATATCTCTTATCTCTTATATATCTCTTATATATCTCTTATATATCTCTTATATATCTCTTATCTCTTATATATCTCTTATATATCTCTTATATATCTCTTATCTCCTATATATCTCTTATATATCTCTTATGTATCTCTTATATATCTCTTATATATCTCTTATATATCTCTTATATATCTCTTATATATCTCTTATATATCTCTTATATATCTCTTATATCTCTTATATATCTCTTATCTCTTATATATCTCTTATCTCTTATATATCTCTTATTTATCTCTTATATATCTCTTATTTATCTCTTATATATCTCTTATATATCTCTTATATATCTCTTATATATCTCTTATATATCTCTTATGTATCTCTTATATATCTCTTATATATCTCTTATATATCTCTTATCTCTTATATATCTCTTATGTATCTCTTATGTATCTCTTATGTATCTCTTATATATCTCTTATGTATCTCTTATATATCTCTTATATATCTCTTATATATCTCCTATATCGCTTATATATCTCTTATATATCTCTTATATATCTCTTATATATCTCTTATATATCTCTATATCTCTTATATATCTCTTATGTATCTCTTATATATCTTTTTTATATCTCTTATATATCTCTTATATATCTCTTATGTATCTCTTATATATCTCCTATATCTCTTATATATCTCTTATATATCTCTTATGTATCTTTTTTATATCTCTTATATATCTCTTATATATCTCTTATATATCTCTTATATATCTTTTTTGTATCTCTTATATATCTCCTATATCTCTCCTATATCTCTCATATATCTCTCATATATCTCTCATATATCTCTTATGTATCTCTTATGTATCTCTTATGTATCTCTTATGTATCTCTTATGTATCTCTTATGTATCTCTTATGTATCTCTTATATATCTCTTATATATCTCCTATATCTCTCCTATATCTCTCCTATATCTCTCCTGTATCTCTCATGTATCTCTCATGTATCTCTTATATATCTCTTATATATCTCTTATATATCTCTTATATATCTCTTATATATATATATATATATATATCTTATATATCTCTTATATATCTCTTATATATCTCTTATCTCTTATATATCTCTTATATATCTCTTATGTATCTCTTATGTATCTCTTATGTATCTCTTATATATCTCTTATATATCTCTTATATATCTTTTTTATATCTCTTATATATCTCTTATGTATCTCTTATGTATCTCTTATATATCTCTTATGTATCTCTTATATATCTCTTATATATCTCTTATGTATCTCTTATCTCTTATATATCTCTTATGTATCTCTTATCTCTTATATATCTCTTATGTATCTCTTATCTCTTATGTATCTCTTATGTATCTCTTATGTATCTCTTATATATCTCTTATGTATCTCTTATCTCTTATGTATCTCTTATGTATTTCTTATGTATCTCTTATGTATCTCTTATGTATCTCTTATGTATCTCTTATGTATCTCTCATGTATCTCTCATGTATCTCTCATGTATCTCTCATGTATCTCTCCTGTATCTCTCCTGTATCTCTCCTGTATCTCTCCTGTATCTCTCCTGTATCTCTCCTGTATCTCTCCTGTATCTCTCCTGTATCTCTCCTGTATCTCTCCTGTATCTCTCCTGTATCTCTCCTGTATCTCCTATGTATCTCCTATGTATCTCCTATGTATCTCCTATATCTCTCCTATATCTCTCCTATATCTCTCCTATATCTCTTATATATCTCTTATCTCTTATATATCTCTTATATAAGAGATATAGGAGATATATAAGAGATATATAAGAGATATATAAGAGATAAGAGATATATAAGAGATATATAAGAGATATATAAGAGATATATAAGAGATATATAAGAGATATATAAGAGATATAGGAGATATATAAGAGATATATATCTCTTATATATCTCTTATATATCTCTTATATATCTCTTATATATCTCTTATATATCTCTTATGTATCTCTTATGTATCTCTTATGTATCTCTTATGTATCTCTTATATATCTCTTATGTATCTCTTATATATCTCTTATATATCTCTTATATATCTCCTATATCGCTTATATATCTCTTATATATCTCTTATATATCTCTTATATATCTCTATATCTCTTATATATCTCTTATATATCTCTATCTCTTATATATCTTATATATCTCCTATATATCTCCTATATATCTCTTATATATCTCCTATATATCTCTTATGTATCTCTTATATATATATCTCTTATATATCTCTTATGTATCTCTTATATATCTCTTATATATCTCTTATCTCTTATATATCTCTTATATAAGAGATATAGGAGATATATAAGAGATATATAAGAGATATATAAGAGATAAGAGATATATAAGAGATATATAAGAGATATATAAGAGATATATAAGAGATATATAAGAGATATATAAGAGATATATAAGAGATATATAAGAGATATAGGATATATATAAGAGATATATATCTCTTATGTATCTCTTATATATCTCTTATATATCTCTTATATATCTCTTATGTATCTCTTATGTATCTCTTATGTATCTCTTATGTATCTCTTATATATCTCTTATGTATCTCTTATATATCTCTTATATATCTCTTATATATCTCTTATATATCTCTTATATATCTTTTTTATATCTCTTATATATCTCTTATATATCTCTTATATATCTCTTATATATCTCTTATATATCTCTTATGTATCTCTTATCTCTTATATATCTCTTATGTATCTCTTATCTCTTATATATCTCTTATGTATCTCTTATGTATCTCTTATGTATCTCTTATGTATCTCTTATGTATCTCTTATGTATCTCTTATGTATCTCTCATGTATCTCTCATGTATCTCTCATGTATCTCTCATGTATCTCTCATGTATCTCTCATGTATCTCTCCTGTATCTCTCCTGTATCTCTCCTGTATCTCTCCTGTATCTCTCCTGTATCTCTCCTGTATCTCTCCTGTATCTCTCCTGTATCTCTCCTGTATCTCTTATGTATCTCTTATGTATCTCCTATGTATCTCCTATATCTCTCCTATATCTCTCCTATATCTCTCCTATATCTCTCCTATATCTCTCCTATATCTCTCCTATATCTCTTATATATCTCTTATCTCTTATATATCTCTTATATAAGAGATATAGGAGATATATAAGAGATATATAAGAGATATATAAGAGATAAGAGATATATAAGAGATATATAAGAGATATATAAGAGATATATAAGAGATATATAAGAGATATATAAGAGATATATAAGAGATATAGGAGATATATAAGAGATATATATCTCTTATGTATCTCTTATATATCTCTTATATATCTCTTATATATCTCTTATATATCTCTTATATATCTCTTATATATCTCTTATATATCTCTTATATATCTCTTATATATCTCTTATATATCTCTTATCTCTTATGTATCTCTTATGTATCTCTTATGTATCTCTTATATATCTCTTATGTATCTCTTATATATCTCTTATATATCTCTTATATATCTCCTATATCGCTTATATATCTCTTATATATCTCTTATATATCTCTTATATATCTCTTATATATCTCTATATCTCTTATATATCTCTTATATATCTCTATCTCTTATATATCTTATATATCTCCTATATATCTCCTATATATCTCTTATATATCTCCTATATATCTCTTATGTATCTCTTATATATATCTCTTATATATCTCTTATGTATCTCTTATATATCTCTTATATATCTCTTATATCTTATATATCTCTTGTATATCTCTTATATATCTCCTATATCTCTTATATATCTCTTATATATCTCTTATATATCTCTATATATCTCTTATGTATCTCTTATATATATCTCTTATATATATCTTATATATCTCTATATCTCTTATATATCTCTTATATATCTCCTATATTTCTAATGTATCTCTTATATATCTCTTATATATCTCTTATATATCTCTTATATATCTCTTATATATCTCTTATATATCTTTTTTATATCTCTTATATATCTCTTATATATCTCTTATATATCTCTTATATATCTCTTATATATCTCTTATATATCTCTTATCTCCTATATATCTCTTATATATCTCTTATATATCTCTTATATATCTCTTATATATCTCTTATATATCTCTTATCTCCTATATATCTCTTATATATCTCTTATATATCTCTTATATATCTCTTATATATCTCTTATGGCTTATATATCTCTTATGTATCTCTTATATATCTCTTATATATCTCTTATCTCTTATATATCTCTTATATATCTCTTATATATCTCTTATATATCTCTTATCTCTTATATATCTCTTATATATCTCTTATATATCTCTTATCTCCTATATATCTCTTATATATCTCTTATGTATCTCTTATATATCTCTTATATATCTCTTATATATCTCTTATATATCTCTTATATATCTCTTATATATCTCTTATATATCTCTTATATCTCTTATATATCTCTTATCTCTTATATATCTCTTATCTCTTATATATCTCTTATTTATCTCTTATATATCTCTTATTTATCTCTTATATATCTCTTATATATCTCTTATATATCTCTTATATATCTCTTATATATCTCTTATATATCTCTTATGTATCTCTTATATATCTCTTATATATCTCTTATATATCTCTTATCTCTTATATATCTCTTATGTATCTCTTATGTATCTCTTATGTATCTCTTATATATCTCTTATGTATCTCTTATATATCTCTTATATATCTCTTATATATCTCCTATATCGCTTATATATCTCTTATATATCTCTTATATATCTCTTATATATCTCTTATATATCTCTATATCTCTTATATATCTCTTATGTATCTCTTATATATCTTTTTTATATCTCTTATATATCTCTTATATATCTCTTATGTATCTCTTATATATCTCCTATATCTCTTATATATCTCTTATATATCTCTTATGTATCTTTTTTATATCTCTTATATATCTCTTATATATCTCTTATATATCTCTTATATATCTTTTTTGTATCTCTTATATATCTCCTATATCTCTCCTATATCTCTCATATATCTCTCATATATCTCTCATATATCTCTTATGTATCTCTTATGTATCTCTTATGTATCTCTTATGTATCTCTTATGTATCTCTTATGTATCTCTTATGTATCTCTTATATATCTCTTATATATCTCCTATATCTCTCCTATATCTCTCCTATATCTCTCCTGTATCTCTCATGTATCTCTCATGTATCTCTTATATATCTCTTATATATCTCTTATATATCTCTTATATATCTCTTATATATATATATATATATATATATATATCTCTTATATATCTCTTATATATCTCTTATATATCTCTTATCTCTTATATATCTCTTATATATCTCTTATGTATCTCTTATGTATCTCTTATGTATCTCTTATATATCTCTTATATATCTCTTATATATCTCTTATATATCTTTTTTATATCTCTTATATATCTCTTATGTATCTCTTATGTATCTCTTATATATCTCTTATATATCTCTTATATATCTCTTATGTATCTCTTATATATCTCTTATATATCTCTTATGTATCTCTTATCTCTTATATATCTCTTATGTATCTCTTATCTCTTATATATCTCTTATGTATCTCTTATCTCTTATGTATCTCTTATGTATCTCTTATGTATCTCTTATATATCTCTTATGTATCTCTTATCTCTTATGTATCTCTTATGTATTTCTTATGTATCTCTTATGTATCTCTTATGTATCTCTTATGTATCTCTTATGTATCTCTCATGTATCTCTCATGTATCTCTCATGTATCTCTCATGTATCTCTCCTGTATCTCTCCTGTATCTCTCCTGTATCTCTCCTGTATCTCTCCTGTATCTCTCCTGTATCTCTCCTGTATCTCTCCTGTATCTCTCCTGTATCTCTCCTGTATCTCTCCTGTATCTCCTATGTATCTCCTATGTATCTCCTATGTATCTCCTATATCTCTCCTATATCTCTCCTATATCTCTCCTATATCTCTCCTATATCTCTTATATATCTCTTATCTCTTATATATCTCTTATATAAGAGATATAGGAGATATATAAGAGATATATAAGAGATATATAAGAGATAAGAGATATATAAGAGATATATAAGAGATATATAAGAGATATATAAGAGATATATAAGAGATATATAAGAGATATAGGAGATATATAAGAGATATATATCTCTTATATATCTCTTATATATCTCTTATATATCTCTTATATATCTCTTATGTATCTCTTATGTATCTCTTATGTATCTCTTATGTATCTCTTATATATCTCTTATGTATCTCTTATATATCTCTTATATATCTCTTATATATCTCCTATATCGCTTATATATCTCTTATATATCTCTTATATATCTCTTATATATCTCTATATCTCTTATATATCTCTTATATATCTCTATCTCTTATATATCTTATATATCTCCTATATATCTCCTATATATCTCTTATATATCTCCTATATATCTCTTATGTATCTCTTATATATATATCTCTTATATATCTCTTATGTATCTCTTATATATCTCTTATATATCTCTTATATCTTATATATCTCTTGTATATCTCTTATATATCTCCTATATCTCTTATATATCTCTTATATATCTCTTATATATCTCTATATATCTCTTATGTATCTCTTATATATATCTTATATATCTCTATATCTCTTATATATCTCTTATGTATCTCTTATGTATCTCTTATGTATCTCTTATATATCTCTTATGTATCTCTTATATATCTCTTATATATCTCTTATATATCTCTTATATATCTCTTATATATCTCTTATATATCTCTTATCTCCTATATATCTCTTATATATCTCTTATATATCTCTTATATATCTCTTATATATCTCTTATATATCTCTTATCTCCTATATATCTCTTATATATCTCTTATATATCTCTTATCTCTTATATATCTCTTATATATCTCTTATATATCTCTTATCTCCTATATATCTCTTATATATCTCTTATGTATCTCTTATATATCTCTTATATATCTCTTATATATCTCTTATATATCTCTTATATATCTCTTATATATCTCTTATATATCTCTTATATCTCTTATATATCTCTTATTTATCTCTTATTTATCTCTTATATATCTCTTATATATCTCTTATATATCTCTTATATATCTCTTATGTATCTCTTATGTATCTCTTATATATCTCTTATATATCTCTTATATATCTCTTATCTCTTATATATCTCTTATGTATCTCTTATGTATCTCTTATGTATCTCTTATATATCTCTTATGTATCTCTTATATATCTCTTATATATCTCTTATATATCTCCTATATCGCTTATATATCTCTTATGTATCTCTTATGTATCTCTTATGTATCTCTTATGTATCTCTTATGTATCTCCTATGTATCTCCTGTATCTCTCCTGTATCTCTCCTGTATCTCTCCTGTATCTCTTATGTATCTCTTATGTATCTCCTATGTATCTCCTATATCTCTCCTATATCTCTCCTATATCTCTCCTATATCTCTCCTATATCTCTTATATATCTCTTATCTCTTATATATCTCTTATATAAGAGATATAGGAGATATATAAGAGATATATAAGAGATATATAAGAGAAAAGAGATATATAAGAGATATATAAGAGATATATAAGAGATATATAAGAGATATATAAGAGATATATAAGAGATATATAAGAGATATAGGAGATATATAAGAGATATATATCTCTTATATATCTCTTATATATCTCTTATATATCTCTTATATATCTCTTATATATCTCTTATATATCTCTTATATATCTCTTATGTATCTCTTATATATCTCTTATGTATCTCTTATATATCTCTTATATATCTCTTATATATCTCCTATATCGCTTATATATCTCATATAAGAGATATATAAGAGATATATAAGAGATATATAAGCGATATAGGAGATATATAAGAGATATATAAGAGATATATAAGAGATAAGAGATATATAAGAGATATATAAGAGATATATAAGAGATATATAAGAGATATATAAGAGATATATAAGAGATATAGGAGATATATAAGAGATATATATCTCTTATATATCTCTTATATATCTCTTATATATCTCTTATATATCTCTTATGTATCTCTTATGTATCTCTTATGTATCTCTTATGTATCTCTTATATATCTCTTATGTATCTCTTATATATCTCTTATATATCTCTTATATATCTCCTATATCGCTTATATATCTCTTATATATCTCTTATATATCTCTTATATATCTCTATATCTCTTATATATCTCTTATATATCTCTATCTCTTATATATCTTATATATCTCCTATATATCTCCTATATATCTCTTATATATCTCCTATATATCTCTTATGTATCTCTTATATATATCTCTTATATATCTCTTATGTATCTCTTATATATCTCTTATATATCTCTTATATCTTATATATCTCTTGTATATCTCTTATATATCTCCTATATCTCTTATATATCTCTTATATATCTCTTATATATCTCTATATATCTCTTATGTATCTCTTATATATATCTCTTATATATATCTTATATATCTCTATATCTCTTATATATCTCTTATATATCTCCTATATTTCTAATGTGTCTCTTATATATCTCTTATATATCTCTTATATATCTCTTATATATCTCTTATATATCTCTTATCTCCTATATATCTCTTATATATCTCTTATATATCTCTTATATATCTCTTATATATCTCTTATATATCTCTTATCTCCTATATATCTCTTATATATCTCTTATATATCTCTTATATATCTCTTATATATCTCTTATGGCTTATATATCTCTTATGTATCTCTTATATATCTCTTATATATCTCTTATCTCTTATATATCTCTTATATATCTCTTATATATCTCTTATATATCTCTTATTTCTTATATATCTCTTATATATCTCTTATATATCTCTTATCTCCTATATATCTCTTATATATCTCTTATGTATCTCTTATATATCTCTTATATATCTCTTATATATCTCTTATATCTCTTATATATCTCTTATCTCTTATATATCTCTTATCTCTTATATATCTCTTATTTATCTCTTATATATCTCTTATTTATCTCTTATATATCTCTTATATATCTCTTATATATCTCTTATATATCTCTTATATATCTCTTATGTATCTCTTATATATCTCTTATATATCTCTTATATATCTCTTATCTCTTATATATCTCTTATGTATCTCTTATGTATCTCTTATGTATCTCTTATATATCTCTTATGTATCTCTTATATATCTCTTATATATCTCTTATATATCTCCTATATCGCTTATATATCTCTTATATATCTCTTATATATCTCTTATATATCTCTTATATATCTCCTATATCTCTTATATATCTCTTAAATATCTCTTATGTATCTCTTATGTATCTCTTATGTATCTCTTATGTATCGCTTATGTATCTCTTATATATCTCTTATGTATCTCTTATATATCTCTTATATATCTCTTATATATCTCCTATATCGCTTATATATCTCTTATATATCTCTTATATATCTCTTATATATCTCTTATATATCTCTATATCTCTTATATATCTCTTATGTATCTCTTATATATCTTTTTTATATCTCTTATATATCTCTTATATATCTCTTATGTATCTCTTATATATCTCCTATATCTCTTATATATCTCTTATATATCTCTTATGTATCTTTTTTTTTGTATCTCTTATATATCTCTTATATATCTCTTATATATCTCTTATATATCTTTTTTGTATCTCTTATATATCTCCTATATCTCTCCTATATCTCTCATATATCTCTCATATATCTCTCATATATCTCTTATGTATCTCTTATGTATCTCTTATGTATCTCTTATGTATCTCTTATGTATCTCTTATATATCTCCTATATCTCTCCTATATCTCTCCTATATCTCTCCTGTATCTCTCATGTATCTCTCATGTATCTCTTATATATCTCTTATATATCTCTTATATATCTCTTATATATCTCTTATATATCTCTTATATATCTCTTATATATATATATATATATATATCTCTCTTATATATCTCTTATATATCTCTTATATATCTCTTATCTCTTATATATCTCTTATATATCTCTTATGTATCTCTTATGTATCTCTTATGTATCTCTTATATATCTCTTATATATCTCTTATATATCTCTTATATATCTTTTTTATATCTCTTATATATCTCTTATGTATCTCTTATGTATCTCTTATATATCTCTTATATATCTCTTATATATCTCTTATGTATCTCTTATATATCTCTTATATATCTCTTATGTATCTCTTATCTCTTATGTATCTCTTATGTATCTCTTATCTCTTATATATCTCTTATGTATCTCTTATCTCTTATGTATCTCTTATGTATCTCTTATGTATCTCTTATGTATCTCTTATGTATCTCTCATGTATCTCTCATGTATCTCTCATGTATCTCTCCTGTATCTCTCCTGTATCTCTCCTGTATCTCTCCTGTATCTCTCCTGTATCTCTCCTGTATCTCTCCTATATCTCTCCTATATCTCTCCTATATCTCTCCTATATCTCTCCTATATCTCTTATATATCTCTTATCTCTTATATATCTCTTATATAAGAGATATAGGAGATATATAAGAGATATATAAGAGATATATAAGAGATAAGAGATATATAAGAGATATATAAGAGATATATAAGAGATATATAAGAGATATATAAGAGATATATAAGAGATATATAAGAGATATAGGAGATATATAAGAGATATATATCTCTTATATATCTCTTATATATCTCTTATATATCTCTTATATATCTCTTATGTATCTCTTATGTATCTCTTATGTATCTCTTATGTATCTCTTATATATCTCTTATGTATCTCTTATATATCTCTTATATATCTCTTATATATATCCTATATCGCTTATATATCTCTTATATATCTCTTATATATCTCTTATATATCTCTATATCTCTTATATATCTCTTATATATCTCTATCTCTTATATATCTTATATATCTCCTATATATCTCCTATATATCTCTTATATATCTCCTATATATCTCTTATGTATCTCTTATATATATATCTCTTATATATCTCTTATATATCTCTTATGTATCTCTTATATATCTCTTATATATCTCTTATCTCTTATATATCTCTTATTTATCTCTTATATATCTTTTTTATATCTCTTATATATCTCTTATGTATCTCTTATGTATCTCTTATATATCTCTTATATATCTCTTATATATCTCTTATGTATCTCTTATATATCTCTTATATATCTCTTATGTATCTCTTATCTCTTATGTATCTCTTATGTATCTCTTATCTCTTATATATCTCTTATGTATCTCTTATCTCTTATGTATCTCTTATGTATCTCTTATGTATCTCTTATGTATCTCTTATGTATCTCTTATGTATCTCTCATGTATCTCTCATGTATCTCTCATGTATCTCTCCTGTATCTCTCCTGTATCTCTCCTGTATCTCTCCTGTATCTCTCCTGTATCTCTCCTGTATCTCTCCTGTATCTCTCCTATATCTCTCCTATATCTCTCCTATATCTCTCCTATATCTCTCCTATATCTCTTATATATCTCTTATCTCTTATATATCTCTTATATAAGAGATATAGGAGATATATAAGAGATATATAAGAGATATATAAGAGATAAGAGATATATAAGAGATATATAAGAGATATATAAGAGATATATAAGAGATATATAAGAGATATATAAGAGATATATAAGAGATATAGGAGATATATAAGAGATATATATCTCTTATATATCTCTTATATATCTCTTATATATCTCTTATATATCTCTTATGTATCTCTTATGTATCTCTTATGTATCTCTTATATATCTCTTATTTATCTCTTATATATCTCTTATATATCTCTTATATATCTCCTATATCGCTTATATATCTCTTATATATCTCTTATATATCTCTTATATATCTCTATATCTCTTATATATCTCTTATATATCTCTATCTCTTATATATCTTATATATCTCCTATATATCTCCTATATATCTCTTATATATCTCCTATATATCTCTTATGTATCTCTTATATATATATCTCTTATATATCTCTTATATATCTCTTATGTATCTCTTATATATCTCTTATATATCTCTTATCTCTTATATATCTCTTATTTATCTCTTATATATCTCTTATTTATCTCTTATATATCTCTTATATATCTCTTATATATCTCTTATATATCTCTTATATATCTCTTATGTATCTCTTATATATCTCTTATATATCTCTTATATATCTCTTATCTCTTATATATCTCTTATGTATCTCTTATGTATCTCTTATGTATCTCTTATATATCTCTTATGTATCTCTTATATATCTCTTATATATCTCTTATATATCTCCTATATCGCTTATATATCTCTTATATATCTCTTATATATCTCTTATATATCTCTTATATATCTCTATATCTCTTATATATCTCTTATGTATCTCTTATATATCTTTTTTATATCTCTTATATATCTCTTATATATCTCTTATGTATCTCTTATATATCTCCTATATCTCTTATATATCTCTTATATATCTCTTATGTATCTTTTTTATATCTCTTATATATCTCTTATATATCTCTTATATATCTCTTATATATCTTTTTTGTATCTCTTATATATCTCCTATATCTCTCCTATATCTCTCATATATCTCTCATATATCTCTCATATATCTCTTATGTATCTCTTATGTATCTCTTATGTATCTCTTATGTATCTCTTATGTATCTCTTATGTATCTCTTATGTATCTCTTATATATCTCTTATATATCTCCTATATCTCTCCTATATCTCTCCTATATCTCTCCTGTATCTCTCCTGTATCTCTCATGTATCTCTTATATATCTCTTATATATCTCTTATATATCTCTTATATATCTCTTATATATATATATATATATATCTCTTATATATCTCTTATATATCTCTTATATATCTCTTATCTCTTATATATCTCTTATATATCTCTTATGTATCTCTTATGTATCTCTTATGTATCTCTTATATATCTCTTATATATCTCTTATATATCTCTTATATATCTTTTTTATATCTCTTATATATCTCTTATGTATCTCTTATGTATCTCTTATATATCTCTTATATATCTCTTATATATCTCTTATGTATCTCTTATATATCTCTTATATATCTCTTATGTATCTCTTATCTCTTATATATCTCTTATGTATCTCTTATCTCTTATATATCTCTTATGTATCTCTTATCTCTTATGTATCTCTTATGTATCTCTTATGTATCTCTTATATATCTCTTATGTATCTCTTATCTCTTATGTATCTCTTATGTATTTCTTATGTATCTCTTATGTATCTCTTATGTATCTCTTATGTATCTCTTATGTATCTCTCATGTATCTCTCATGTATCTCTCATGTATCTCTCATGTATCTCTCATGTATCTCTCCTGTATCTCTCCTGTATCTCTCCTGTATCTCTCCTGTATCTCTCCTGTATCTCTCCTGTATCTCTCCTGTATCTCTCCTGTATCTCTCCTGTATCTCTCCTGTATCTCTCCTGTATCTCTCCTGTATCTCCTATGTATCTCCTATGTATCTCCTATGTATCTCCTATATCTCTCCTATATCTCTCCTATATCTCTCCTATATCTCTCCTATATCTCTTATATATCTCTTATCTCTTATATATCTCTTATATAAGAGATATAGGAGATATATAAGAGATATATAAGAGATATATAAGAGATAAGAGATATATAAGAGATATATAAGAGATATATAAGAGATATATAAGAGATATATAAGAGATATATAAGAGATATAGGAGATATATAAGAGATATATATCTCTTATATATCTCTTATATATCTCTTATATATCTCTTATATATCTCTTATGTATCTCTTATGTATCTCTTATGTATCTCTTATGTATCTCTTATATATCTCTTATGTATCTCTTATATATCTCTTATATATCTCTTATATATCTCCTATATCGCTTATATATCTCTTATATATCTCTTATATATCTCTTATATATCTCTATATCTCTTATATATCTCTTATATATCTCTATCTCTTATATATCTTATATATCTCCTATATATCTCCTATATATCTCTTATATATCTCCTATATATCTCTTATGTATCTCTTATATATATATCTCTTATATATCTCTTATGTATCTCTTATATATCTCTTATATATCTCTTATATCTTATATATCTCTTGTATATCTCTTATATATCTCCTATATCTCTTATATATCTCTTATATATCTCTTATATATCTCTATATATCTCTTATGTATCTCTTATATATATCTTATATATCTCTATATCTCTTATATATCTCTTATGTATCTCTTATGTATCTCTTATGTATCTCTTATATATCTCTTATGTATCTCTTATATATCTCTTATATATCTCTTATATATCTCTTATATATCTCTTATATATATCTTATATATCTCTTATCTCCTATATATCTCTTATATATCTCTTATATATCTCTTATATATCTCTTATATATCTCTTATATATCTCTTATCTCCTATATATCTCTTATATATCTCTTATATATCTCTTATCTCTTATATATCTCTTATATATCTCTTATATATCTCTTATCTCCTATATATCTCTTATATATCTCTTATGTATCTCTTATATATCTCTTATATATCTCTTATATATCTCTTATATATCTCTTATATATCTCTTATATATCTCTTATATATCTCTTATATATCTCTTATATATCTCTTATATCTCTTATATATCTCTTATTTATCTCTTATTTATCTCTTATATATCTCTTATATATCTCTTATATATCTCTTATATATCTCTTATGTATCTCTTATGTATCTCTTATATATCTCTTATATATCTCTTATATATCTCTTATCTCTTATATATCTCTTATGTATCTCTTATGTATCTCTTATGTATCTCTTATATATCTCTTATGTATCTCTTATATATCTCTTATATATCTCTTATATATCTCCTATATCGCTTATATATCTCTTATGTATCTCTTATGTATCTCTTATGTATCTCTTATGTATCTCTTATGTATCTCCTGTATCTCTCCTGTATCTCTCCTGTATCTCTCCTGTATCTCTTATGTATCTCTTATGTATCTCCTATGTATCTCCTATATCTCTCCTATATCTCTCCTATATCTCTCCTATATCTCTCCTATATCTCTCCTATATCTCTTATATATCTCTTATCTCTTATATATCTCTTATATAAGAGATATAGGAGATATATAAGAGATATATAAGAGATATATAAGAGAAAAGAGATATATAAGAGATATATAAGAGATATATAAGAGATATATAAGAGATATATAAGAGATATATAAGAGATATATAAGAGATATAGGAGATATATAAGAGATATATATCTCTTATATATCTCTTATATATCTCTTATATATCTCTTATATATCTCTTATATATCTCTTATATATCTCTTATGTATCTCTTATGTATCTCTTATATATCTCTTATGTATCTCTTATATATCTCTTATATATCTCTTATATATCTCCTATATCGCTTATATATCTCTTATATATCTCTTATATATCTCTTATATATCTCTTATATATCTCTATATCTCTTATATATCTCTTATATATCTCTATCTCTTATATATCTTATATATCTCCTATATATCTCCTATATATCTCTTATATATCTCCTATATATCTCTTATGTATCTCTTATATATATCTCTTATATATCTCTTATGTATCTCTTATATATCTCTTATATATCTCTTATATCTTATATATCTCTTGTATATCTCTTATATATCTCCTATATCTCTTATATATCTCTTATATATCTCTTATATATCTCTATATATCTCTTATGTATCTCTTATATATATCTCTTATATATATCTTATATATCTCTATATCTCTTATATATCTCTTATATATCTCCTATATTTCTAATGTGTCTCTTATATATCTCTTATATATCTCTTATATATCTCTTATATATCTCTTATATATCTCTTATATATCTCTTATCTCCTATATATCTCTTATATATCTCTTATATATCTCTTATATATCTCTTATATATCTCTTATATATCTCTTATCTCCTATATATCTCTTATATATCTCTTATATATCTCTTATATATCTCTTATATATCTCTTATGGCTTATATATCTCTTATGTATCTCTTATATATCTCTTATATATCTCTTATCTCTTATATATCTCTTATATATCTCTTATATATCTCTTATATATCTCTTATTTCTTATATATCTCTTATATATCTCTTATATATCTCTTATCTCCTATATATCTCTTATATATCTCTTATGTATCTCTTATATATCTCTTATATATCTCTTATATATCTCTTATATCTCTTATATATCTCTTATCTCTTATATATCTCTTATCTCTTATATATCTCTTATTTATCTCTTATATATCTCTTATTTATCTCTTATATATCTCTTATATATCTCTTATATATCTCTTATATATCTCTTATATATCTCTTATGTATCTCTTATATATCTCTTATATATCTCTTATATATCTCTTATCTCTTATATATCTCTTATGTATCTCTTATGTATCTCTTATGTATCTCTTATATATCTCTTATGTATCTCTTATATATCTCTTATATATCTCTTATATATCTCCTATATCGCTTATATATCTCTTATATATCTCTTATATATCTCTTATATATCTCTTATATATCTCCTATATCTCTTATATATCTCTTAAATATCTCTTATGTATCTCTTATGTATCTCTTATGTATCTCTTATGTATCTCTTATGTATCTCTTATATATCTCTTATGTATCTCTTATGTATCTCTTATATATCTCTTATATATCTCCTATATCGCTTATATATCTCTTATATATCTCTTATATATCTCTTATATATCTCTTATATATCTCTATATCTCTTATATATCTCTTATGTATCTCTTATATAT
>NC_139228.1:31967474-31999974 GCF_055691185.1 Crinia signifera | reverse complement strand
TATATATCTCCTATATCTCTCCTATATCTCTCCTATATCTCTCCTGTATCTCTCATGTGTCTCTCATGTATCTCTTATATATCTCTTATATATCTCTTATATATATATATATATATATATCTCTTATATATCTCTTATATATCTCTTATATATCTCTTATCTCTTATATATCTCTTATATATCTCTTATGTATCTCTTATGTATCTCTTATGTATCTCTTATATATCTCTTATATATCTCTTATATATCTCTTATATATCTTTTTTATATCTCTTATATATCTCTTATGTATCTCTTATGTATCTCTTATATATCTCTTATATATCTCTTATGTATCCCTTATATATCTCTTATATATCTCTTATGTATCTCTTATCTCTTATATATCTCTTATGTATCTCTTATCTCTTATGTATCTCTTATGTATCTCTTATGTATCTCTTATGTATCTCTTATCTCTTATATATCTCTTATGTATCTCTTATCTCTTATGTATCTCTTATGTATCTCTTATGTATCTCTTATGTATCTCTCATGTATCTCTCATGTATCTCTCATGTATCTCTCCTGTATCTCTCCTGTATCTCTCCTGTATCTCTCCTGTATCTCTCCTGTATCTCTCCTGTATCTCTCCTGTATCTCTCCTGTATCTCTCCTGTATCTCTTATGTATCTCCTATGTATCTCCTATATCTCTCCTATATCTCTCCTATATCTCTCCTATATCTCTCCTATATCTCTCCTATATCTCTTATATATCTCTTATCTCTTATATATCTCTTATATAAGAGATATAGGAGATATATAAGAGATATATAAGAGATATATAAGAGATAAGAGATATATAAGAGATATATAAGAGATATATAAGAGATATATAAGAGATATATAAGAGATATATAAGAGATATAGGAGATATATAAGAGATATATATCTCTTATATATCTCTTATATATCTCTTATATATCTCTTATATATCTCTTATATATCTCTTATGTATCTCTTATGTATCTCTTATGTATCTCTTATATATCTCTTATGTATCTCTTATATATCTCTTATATATCTCTTATATATCTCCTATATCGCTTATATATCTCTTATATATCTCTTATATATCTCTTATATATCTCTTATATATCTCTATATCTCTTATATATCTCTTATATATCTCTATCTCTTATATATCTTATATATCTCCTATATATCTCCTATATATCTCTTATATATCTCCTATATATCTCTTATGTATCTCTTATATATCTCTTATATATCTCTTATATCTTATATATCTCTTGTATATCTCTTATATATCTCCTATATCTCTTATATATCTCTTATATATCTCTTATATATCTCTATATATCTCTTATGTATCTCTTATATATATCTTATATATCTCTATATCTCTTATATATCTCTTATATATCTCCTATATTTCTAATGTATCTCTTATATATCTCCTATATATCTCTTATATATCTCTTATATATCTCTTATATATCTCTTATATATCTCTTATCTCCTATATATCTCTTATATATCTCTTATATATCTCTTATATATCTCTTATCTCTTATATATCTCTTATATATCTCTTATATATCTCTTATCTCCTATATATCTCTTATATATCTCTTATGTATCTCTTATATATCTCTTATATATCTCTTATATATCTCTTATATATCTCTTATATATCTCTTATATATCTCTTATATATCTCTTATATATCTCTTATATATCTCTTATATCTCTTATATATCTCTTATTTATCTCTTATTTATCTCTTATATATCTCTTATATATCTCTTATATATCTCTTATATATCTCTTATATATCTCTTATGTATCTCTTATATATCTCTTATATATCTCTTATATATCTCTTATCTCTTATATATCTCTTATGTATCTCTTATGTATCTCTTATGTATCTCTTATATATCTCTTATGTATCTCTTATATATCTCTTATATATCTCTTATATATCTCCTATATCGCTTATATATCTCTTATGTATCTCTTATGTATCTCTTATGTATCTCTTATGTATCTCTTATGTATCTCTTATATATCTCTTATGTATCTCTTATATATCTCTTATATATCTCCTATATCGCTTATATATCTCTTATATATCTCTTATATATCTCTTATATATCTCTTATATATCTCTTATATATCTCTATATCTCTTATATATCTCTTATATATCTCTTATATATCTCTTATATATCTCCTATATCTCTTATTTATCTCTTATATATCTCTTATATATCTCTTATGTATCTTTTTTATATCTCTTATATATCTCTTATATATCTCTTATATATCTCTTATATATCTTTTTTGTATCTCTTATGTATCTCTTATGTATCTCTTATATATCTCCTATATCTCTCCTATATCTCTCCTATATCTCTCATGTATCTCTTATATATCTCTTATATATCTCTTATATATCTCTTATATATCTCTTATATATCTCTTATATATCTCTTATATATATATATATATATATATCTCTTATATATCTCTTATATATCTCTTATATATCTCTTATCTCTTATATATCTCTTATGTATCTCTTATGTATCTCTTATGTATCTCTTATGTATCTCTTATATATCTCTTATATATCTCTTATATATCTTTTTTATATCTCTTATATATCTCTTATGTATCTCTTATGTATCTCTTATGTATCTCTTATATATCTCTTATGTATCTCTTATGTATCTCTTATATATCTCTTATATATCTCTTATGTATCTCTTATCTCTTATATATCTCTTATGTATCTCTTATGTATCTCTTATGTATCTCTTATGTATCTCTTATGTATCTCTTATGTATCTCTTATGTATCTCTCATGTATCTCTCATGTATCTCTCATGTATCTCTCATGTATCTCTCATGTATCTCTCCTGTATCTCTCCTGTATCTCTCCTGTATCTCTCCTGTATCTCTCCTGTATCTCTCCTGTATCTCTCCTGTATCTCTCCTGTATCTCTCCTGTATCTCTCCTGTATCTCTCCTGTATCTCTCATGTATCTCTCATGTATCTCTCCTGTATCTCTTATATATCTCTTATCTCTTATATATCTCTTATATATCTCTTATGTATCTCTTATGTATCTCTTATGTATCTCTTATGTATCTCTTATGTATCTCTTATGTATCTCTTATATATCTCTTATATATCTCTTATATATCTTTTTTATATCTCTTATATATCTCTTATGTATCTCTTATGTATCTCTTATGTATCTCTTATGTATCTCTTATGTATCTCTTATGTATCTCCTATGTATCTCCTATATCTCTCCTATATCTCTCCTATATCTCTCCTGTATCTCTTATGTATCTCTTATGTATCTCTTATGTATCTCTTATGTATCTCTTATGTATCTCTTATATATCTCTTATGTATCTCTTATGTATCTCTTATGTATCTCTTATGTATCTCTTATGTATCTCTTATCTCTTATATATCTCTTATGTATCTCTTATCTCTTATATATCTCTTATATATCTCTTATATATCTCTTATGTATCTCTTATATATCTCTTATATATCTCTTATGTATCTCTTATCTCTTATATATCTCTTATGTATATCTTATCTCTTATATATCTCTTATATATCTCTTATATATCTCCTATATCGCTTATATATCTCTTATGTATCTCTTATGTATCTCTTATGTATCTCTTATGTATCTCTTATGTATCTCTTATATATCTCTTATGTATCTCTTATGTATCTCTTATATATCTCTTATATATCTCTTATATATCTCCTATATCGCTTATATATCTCTTATATATCTCTTATATATCTCTTATATATCTCTTATATATCTCTATATCTCTTATATATCTCTTATGTATCTCTTATATATCTTTTTTATATCTCTTATATATCTCTTATATATCTCTTATGTATCTCTTATATATCTCCTATATCTCTTATATATCTCTTATATATCTCTTATTTATCTCTTATATATCTCTTATATATCTCTTATGTATCTTTTTTATATCTCTTATATATCTCTTATATATCTCTTATATATCTCTTATATCTCTTAAATATCTCTTATCTCTTATATATCTCTTATTTATCTCTTATATATCTCTTATATATCTCTTATATATCTCTTATATATCTCTTATGTATCTCTTATATATCTCTTATATATCTCTTATATATCTCTTATATATCTCTTATCTCTTATATATCTCTTATGTATCTCTTATGTATCTCTTATGTATCTCTTATATATCTCTTATGTATCTCTTATATATCTCTTATATATCTCTTATATATCTCCTATATCGCTTATATATCTCTTATATATCTCTTATATATCTCTTATATATCTCTTATGTATCTCTTATGTATCTCTTATGTATCTCTTATGTATCTCTTATGTATCTCTTATGTATCTCTTATATATCTCTTATATATCTCTTATATATCTCTTATATATCTCTATATCTCTTATATATCTCTTATGTATCTCTTATATATCTCTTATATATCTCTTATATATCTCTTATGTATCTCTTATATATCTCCTATATCTCTTATATATCTCTTATATATCTCTTATTTATCTCTTATATATCTCTTATGTATCTTTTTTATATCTCTTATATATCTCTTATATATCTCTTATATATCTCTTATATATCTTTTTTGTATCTCTTATGTATCTCTTATGTATCTCTTATATATCTCCTATATCTCTCCTATATCTCTCATATATCTCTCATATATCTCTCATATATCTCTTATGTATCTCTTATGTATCTCTTATATATCTCTTATATATCTCTTATATATCTCCTATATCGCTTATATATCTCTTATATATCTCTTATATATCTCTTATATATCTCTTATATATCTCTATATCTCTTATATATCTCTTATGTATCTCTTATATATCTTTTTTATATCTCTTATATATCTCTTATATATCTCTTATGTATCTCTTATATATCTCCTATATCTCTTATATATCTCTTATATATCTCTTATTTATCTCTTATATATCTCTTATATATCTCTTATGTATCTTTTTTATATCTCTTATATATCTCTTATATATCTCTTATATATCTCTTATATCTCTTATATATCTCTTATCTCTTATATATCTCTTATCTCTTATATATCTCTTATTTATCTCTTATATATCTCTTATTTATCTCTTATTTATCTCTTATATATCTCTTATATATCTCTTATATATCTCTTATGTATCTCTTATATATCTCTTATATATCTCTTATATATCTCTTATCTCTTATATATCTCTTATGTATCTCTTATGTATCTCTTATGTATCTCTTATATATCTCTTATGTATCTCTTATATATCTCTTATATATCTCTTATATATCTCCTATATCGCTTATATATCTCTTATATATCTCTTATATATCTCTTATATATCTCCTATATCTCTTATATATCTCTTATATATCTCTTATATATCTCTTATATATCTCTTATGTATCTCTTATGTATCTCTTATGTATCTCTTATGTATCTCTTATGTATCTCTTATATATCTCTTATGTATCTCTTATGTATCTCTTATATATCTCTTATATATCTCCTATATCGCTTATATATCTCTTATATATCTCTTATATATCTCTTATATATCTCTATATCTCTTATATATCTCTTATGTATCTCTTATATATCTTTTTTATATCTCTTATATATCTCTTATATATCTCTTATGTATCTCTTATATATCTCCTATATCTCTTATATATCTCTTATATATCTCTTATGTATCTCTTATGTATCTTTTTTATATCTCTTATATATCTCTTATATATCTCTTATATATCTCTTATATATCTTTTTTGTATCTCTTATGTATCTCTTATGTATCTCTTATATATCTCTTATATATCTCCTATATCTCTCCTATATCTCTCATATATCTCTCATATATCTCTCATGTATCTCTTATGTATCTCTTATGTATCTCTTATATATCTCTTATATATCTCTTATATATCTCCTATATCTCTCCTATATCTCTCATGTATCTCTCATGTATCTCTCATGTATCTCTTATGTATCTCTTATATATCTCTTATATATCTCTTATATATCTCTTATATATCTCTTATATATCTCTTATATATCTCTTATGTATCTCTTATGTATCTCTTATGTATCTCTTATGTATCTCTTATATATCTCTTATATATCTCTTATATATCTCTTATATATCTCTTATATCTCTTATCTCTTATATATCTCTTATCTCTTATATATCTCTTATTTATCTCTTATATATCTCTTATTTATCTCTTATATATCTCTTATATATCTCTTATATATCTCTTATATATCTCTTATATATCTCTTATGTATCTCTTATATATCTCTTATATATCTCTTATATATCTCTTATCTCTTATATATCTCTTATGTATCTCTTATGTATCTCTTATGTATCTCTTATATATCTCTTATGTATCTCTTATATATCTCTTATATATCTCTTATATATCTCCTATATCGCTTATATATCTCTTATATATCTCTTATATATCTCTTATATATCTTATATATCTCTTATGTATCTCTTATATATCTTTTTTATATCTCTTATATATCTCTTATATATCTCTTATGTATCTCTTATATATCTCCTATATCTCTTATATATCTCTTATATATCTCTTATGTATCTTTTTTATATCTCTTATATATCTCTTATATATCTCTTATATATCTCTTATATATCTTTTTTGTATCTCTTATATATCTCCTATATCTCTCCTATATCTCTCATATATCTCTCATATATCTCTCATATATCTCTTATGTATCTCTTATGTATCTCTTATGTATCTCTTATGTATCTCTTATGTATCTCTTATGTATCTCTTATGTATCTCTTATATATCTCTTATATATCTCCTATATCTCTCCTATATCTCTCCTATATCTCTCCTGTATCTCTCATGTATCTCTCATGTATCTCTTATATATCTCTTATATATCTCTTATATATCTCTTATATATCTCTTATATATCTCTTATATATCTCTTATATATATATATATATATATATCTCTTATATATCTCTTATATATCTCTTATATATCTCTTATCTCTTATATATCTCTTATATATCTCTTATGTATCTCTTATGTATCTCTTATGTATCTCTTATATATCTCTTATATATCTCTTATATATCTCTTATATATCTTTTTTATATCTCTTATATATCTCTTATGTATCTCTTATGTATCTCTTATATATCTCTTATATATCTCTTATATATCTCTTATGTATCTCTTATATATCTCTTATATATCTCTTATGTATCTCTTATCTCTTATGTATCTCTTATGTATCTCTTATCTCTTATATATCTCTTATGTATCTCTTATCTCTTATGTATCTCTTATGTATCTCTTATGTATCTCTTATGTATCTCTTATGTATCTCTTATGTATCTCTCATGTATCTCTCATGTATCTCTCATGTATCTCTCCTGTATCTCTCCTGTATCTCTCCTGTATCTCTCCTGTATCTCTCCTGTATCTCTCCTGTATCTCTCCTATATCTCTCCTATATCTCTCCTATATCTCTCCTATATCTCTCCTATATCTCTTATATATCTCTTATCTCTTATATATCTCTTATATAAGAGATATAGGAGATATATAAGAGATATATAAGAGATATATAAGAGATAAGAGATATATAAGAGATATATAAGAGATATATAAGAGATATATAAGAGATATATAAGAGATATATAAGAGATATAGGAGATATATAAGAGATATATATCTCTTATATATCTCTTATATATCTCTTATATATCTCTTATATATCTCTTATGTATCTCTTATGTATCTCTTATGTATCTCTTATGTATCTCTTATATATCTCTTATGTATCTCTTATATATCTCTTATATATCTCTTATATATCTCCTATATCGCTTATATATCTCTTATATATCTCTTATATATCTCTTATATATCTCTTATATATCTCTATATCTCTTATATATCTCTTATATATCTCTATCTCTTATATATCTTATATATCTCCTATATATCTCCTATATATCTCTTATATATCTCCTATATATCTCTTATGTATCTCTTATATATATCTCTTATATATCTCTTATGTATCTCTTATATATCTCTTATATATCTCTTATATCTTATATATCTCTTGTATATCTCTTATATATCTCCTATATCTCTTATATATCTCTTATATATCTCTTATATATCTCTATATATCTCTTATGTATCTCTTATATATATCTTATATATCTCTATATCTCTTATATATCTCTTATGTATCTCTTATGTATCTCTTATGTATCTCTTATATATCTCTTATGTATCTCTTATATATCTCTTATATATCTCTTATATATCTCTTATATATCTCTTATATATCTCTTATATATCTCTTATCTCCTATATATCTCTTATATATCTCTTATATATCTCTTATATATCTCTTATCTCCTATATATCTCTTATATATCTCTTATATATCTCTTATCTCTTATATATCTCTTATATATCTCTTATATATCTCTTATCTCCTATATATCTCTTATATATCTCTTATGTATCTCTTATATATCTCTTATATATCTCTTATATATCTCTTATATATCTCTTATATATCTCTTATATATCTCTTATATATCTCTTATATCTCTTATATATCTCTTATTTATCTCTTATTTATCTCTTATATATCTCTTATATATCTCTTATATATCTCTTATATATCTCTTATGTATCTCTTATGTATCTCTTATGTATCTCTTATATATCTCTTATATATCTCTTATGTATCTCTTATGTATCTCTTATGTATCTCTTATATATCTCTTATGTATCTCTTATATATCTCTTATATATCTCTTATATATCTCCTATATCGCTTATATATCTCTTATGTATCTCTTATGTATCTCTTATGTATCTCTTATGTATCTCTTATGTATCTCCTATGTATCTCCTGTATCTCTCCTGTATCTCTTATGTATCTCTTATGTATCTCCTATGTATCTCCTATATCTCTCCTATATCTCTCCTATATATCTCCTATATCTCTCCTATATCTCTCCTATATCTCTCCTATATCTCTTATATATCTCTTATATATCTCTTATATCTTATATATCTCTTATATAAGAGATATAGGAGATATATAAGAGATATATAAGAGATATATAAGAGATAAGAGATATATAAGAGATATATAAGAGATATATAAGAGATATATAAGAGATATATAAGAGATATATAAGAGATATATAAGAGATATAGGAGATATATAAGAGATATATATCTCTTATATATCTCTTATATATCTCTTATATATCTCTTATATATCTCTTATATATCTCTTATGTATCTCTTATGTATCTCTTATGTATCTCTTATGTATCTCTTATATATCTCTTATGTATCTCTTATATATCTCTTATATATCTCTTATATATCTCCTATATCGCTTATATATCTCTTATATATCTCTTATATATCTCTTATATATCTCTTATATATCTCTTATATATCTCTATCTCTTATATATCTTATATATCTCTTATATATCTCCTATATATCTCTTATGTATCTCTTATATATATCTCTTATATATCTCTTATGTATCTCTTATATATCTCTTATATATCTCTTATATCTTATATATCTCTTGTATATCTCTTATATATCTCCTATATCTCTTATATATCTCTTATATATCTCTTATATATCTCTATATATCTCTTATGTATCTCTTATATATATCTCTTATATATATCTTATATATCTCTATATCTCTTATATATCTCTTATATATCTCCTATATTTCTAATGTATCTCTTATATATCTCTTATATATCTCTTATATATCTCTTATATATCTCTTATATATCTCTTATATATCTCTTATCTCCTATATATCTCTTATATATCTCTTATATATCTCTTATATATCTCTTATATATCTCTTATATATCTCTTATATATCTCTTATCTCCTATATATCTCTTATATATCTCTTATATATCTCTTATATATCTCTTATATATCTCTTATGGCTTATATATCTCTTATGTATCTCTTATATATCTCTTATATATCTCTTATCTCTTATATATCTCTTATATATCTCTTATATATCTCTTATCTCTTATATATCTCTTATATATCTCTTATATATCTCTTATCTCCTATATATCTCTTATATATCTCTTATGTATCTCTTATATATCTCTTATATATATCTTATATATCTCTTATATATCTCTTATATATCTCTTATATATCTCTTATATATCTCTTATATATCTCTTATATCTCTTATATATCTCTTATCTCTTATATATCTCTTATCTCTTATATATCTCTTATTTATCTCTTATATATCTCTTATTTATCTCTTATATATCTCTTATATATCTCTTATATATCTCTTATATATCTCTTATATATCTCTTATGTATCTCTTATATATCTCTTATATATCTCTTATATATCTCTTATCTCTTATATATCTCTTATGTATCTCTTATGTATCTCTTATGTATCTCTT
Organism: Crinia signifera; assembly: GCF_055691185.1. Taxonomy (NCBI): domain Eukaryota; kingdom Metazoa; phylum Chordata; class Amphibia; order Anura; family Myobatrachidae; genus Crinia; species Crinia signifera. Next base: position 31,989,337 of record NC_139228.1, on the reverse strand, counting down.
ATGTATCTCTTATATATCTCTTATATATCTCTTATATATCTCCTATATCGCTTATATATCTCTTATATATCTCTTATATATCTCTTATATATCTCTTATATATCTCCTATATCTCTTATATATCTCTTATATATCTCTTATGTATCTCTTATGTATCTCTTATGTATCTCTTATGTATCTCTTATGTATCTCTTATATATCTCTTATGTATCTCTTATATATCTCTTATATATCTCCTATATCGCTTATATATCTCTTATATATCTCTTATATATCTCTTATATATCTCTTATGTATCTCTTATATATCTTTTTTATATCTCTTATATATCTCTTATATATCTCTTATGTATCTCTTATATATCTCCTATATCTCTTATATATCTCTTATATATCTCTTATGTATCTTTTTTGTATCTCTTATATATCTCTTATATATCTCTTATATATCTCTTATATATCTTTTTTGTATCTCTTATATATCTCCTATATCTCTCCTATATCTCTCATATATCTCTCATATATCTCTCATATATCTCTTATGTATCTCTTATGTATCTCTTATGTATCTCTTATGTATCTCTTATGTATCTCTTATGTATCTCTTATATATCTCCTATATCTCTCCTATATCTCTCCTATATCTCTCCTGTATCTCTCATGTATCTCTCATGTATCTCTTATATATCTCTTATATATCTCTTATATATCTCTTATATATCTCTTATATATATATATATATATATATATCTCTTATATATCTCTTATATATCTCTTATATATCTCTTATCTCTTATATATCTCTTATATATCTCTTATGTATCTCTTATGTATCTCTTATATATCTCTTATATATCTCTTATATATCTCTTATATATCTTTTTTATATCTCTTATATATCTCTTATGTATCTCTTATGTATCTCTTATATATCTCTTATATATCTCTTATATATCTCTTATGTATCTCTTATATATCTCTTATATATCTCTTATGTATCTCTTATCTCTTATATATCTCTTATATATCTCTTATATATCTCTTATGTATCTCTTATATATCTCTTATATATCTCTTATGTATCTCTTATCTCTTATGTATCTCTTATGTATCTCTTATCTCTTATATATCTCTTATGTATCTCTTATCTCTTATGTATCTCTTATGTATCTCTTATGTATCTCTTATGTATCTCTTATGTATCTCTTATGTATCTCTCATGTATCTCTCATGTATCTCTCATGTATCTCTCATGTATCTCTCATGTATCTCTCCTGTATCTCTCCTGTATCTCTCCTGTATCTCTCCTGTATCTCTCCTGTATCTCTCCTGTATCTCTCCTGTATCTCTCCTGTATCTCTCCTGTATCTCTCCTATATCTCTCCTATATCTCTCCTATATCTCTCCTATATCTCTTATATATCTCTTATCTCTTATATATCTCTTATATAAGAGATATAGGAGATATATAAGAGATATATAAGAGATATATAAGAGATAAGAGATATATAAGAGATATATAAGAGATATATAAGAGATATATAAGAGATATATAAGAGATATATAAGAGATATAGGAGATATATAAGAGATATATATCTCTTATATATCTCTTATATATCTCTTATATATCTCTTATATATCTCTTATGTATCTCTTATGTATCTCTTATGTATCTCTTATGTATCTCTTATGTATCTCTTATATATCTCTTATGTATCTCTTATATATCTCTTATATATCTCTTATATATCTCCTATATCGCTTATATATCTCTTATATATCTCTTATATATCTCTTATATATCTCTTATATATCTCTATATCTCTTATATATCTCTTATATATCTCTATCTCTTATATATCTTATATATCTCCTATATATCTCCTATATATCTCTTATATATCTCCTATATATCTCTTATGTATCTCTTATATATATATATATATCTCTTATATATCTCTTATATATCTCTTATGTATCTCTTATATATCTCTTATATATCTCTTATATATCTCTTATATCTTATATATCTCTTATATATCTCTTATATATCTCTATATATCTCTTATGTATCTCTTATATATATCTTATATATCTCTATATCTCTTATATATCTCTTATATATCTCCTATATTTCTAATGTATCTCTTATATATCTCTTATATATCTCTTATATATCTCTTATATATCTCTTATATATCTCTTATATATCTCTTATCTCCTATATATCTCTTATATATCTCTTATATATCTCTTATATATCTCTTATATATCTCTTATATATCTCTTATATATCTCTTATATATCTCTTATCTCCTATATATCTCTTATATATCTCTTATATATCTCTTATATATCTCTTATCTCTTATATATCTCTTATATATCTCTTATATATCTCTTATCTCCTATATATCTCTTATATATCTCTTATGTATCTCTTATATATCTCTTATATATCTCTTATATATCTCTTATATATCTCTTATATATCTCTTATATATCTCTTATATATCTCTTATATCTCTTATATATCTCTTATTTATCTCTTATTTATCTCTTATATATCTCTTATATATCTCTTATATATCTCTTATATATCTCTTATATATCTCTTATGTATCTCTTATATATCTCTTATATATCTCTTATATATCTCTTATATATCTCTTATCTCTTATATATCTCTTATGTATCTCTTATGTATCTCTTATGTATCTCTTATATATCTCTTATGTATCTCTTATATATCTCCTATATCGCTTATATATCTCTTATGTATCTCTTATGTATCTCTTGTGTATCTCTTATGTATCTCTTATATATCTCTTATGTATCTCTTATATATCTCTTATATATCTCCTATATCGCTTATATATCTCTTATATATCTCTTATATATCTCTTATATATCTCTTATATATCTCTTATATATCTCTATATCTCTTATATATCTCTTATATATCTCTTATATATCTCTTATATATCTCTTATATATCTCCTATATCTCTTATTTATCTCTTATATATCTCTTATATATCTCTTATGTATCTTTTTTATATCTCTTATATATCTCTTATATATCTCTTATATATCTCTTATATATCTTTTTTGTATCTCTTATGTATCTCTTATGTATCTCTTATATATCTCCTATATCTCTCCTATATCTCTCCTATATCTCTCATGTATCTCTTATATATCTCTTATATATCTCTTATATATCTCTTATATATCTCTTATATATCTCTTATATATCTCTTATATATCTCTTATATATATATATATATCTCTTATATATCTCTTATATATCTCTTATATATCTCTTATCTCTTATATATCTCTTATATATCTCTTATGTATCTCTTATGTATCTCTTATGTATCTCTTATGTATCTCTTATGTATCTCTTATATATCTCTTATATATCTCTTATATATCTTTTTTATATCTCTTATATATCTCTTATGTATCTCTTATGTATCTCTTATATATCTCTTATGTATCTCTTATGTATCTCTTATATATCTCTTATATATCTCTTATGTATCTCTTATCTCTTATATATCTCTTATGTATCTCTTATGTATCTCTTATGTATCTCTTATGTATCTCTTATGTATCTCTTATGTATCTCTTATGTATCTCTCATGTATCTCTCATGTATCTCTCATGTATCTCTCATGTATCTCTCATGTATCTCTCATGTATCTCTCCTGTATCTCTCCTGTATCTCTCCTGTATCTCTCCTGTATCTCTCCTGTATCTCTCCTGTATCTCTCATGTATCTCTCATGTATCTCTCCTGTATCTCTTATGTATCTCTTATGTATCTCTTATGTATCTCTTATGTATCTCCTATGTATCTCCTATATCTCTCCTATATCTCTCCTATATCTCTCCTATATCTCTCCTGTATCTCTCATGTATCTCTCATGTATCTCTTATGTATCTCTTATGTATCTCTTATATATCTCTTATATATCTCTTATTTATCTCTTATATATCTCTTATATATCTCTTATGTATCTTTTTTATATCTCTTATATATCTCTTATATATCTCTTATATATCTCTTATATCTCTTATATATCTCTTATCTCTTATATATCTCTTATCTCTTATATATCTCTTATTTATCTCTTATATATCTCTTATATATCTCTTATATATCTCTTATATATCTCTTATGTATCTCTTATATATCTCTTATATATCTCTTATATATCTCTTATATATCTCTTATATATCTCTTATCTCTTATATATCTCTTATGTATCTCTTATGTATCTCTTATGTATCTCTTATATATCTCTTATGTATCTCTTATATATCTCTTATATATCTCTTATATATCTCCTATATCGCTTATATATCTCTTATATATCTCTTATATATCTCTTATATATCTCCTATATCTCTTATATATCTCTTATATATCTCTTATATATCTCTTATGTATCTCTTATGTATCTCTTATGTATCTCTTATGTATCTCTTATGTATCTCTTATATATCTCTTATATATCTCTTATATATCTCTTATATATCTCTATATCTCTTATATATCTCTTATGTTCCTCTTATATATCTTTTTTATATCTCTTATATATCTCTTATATATCTCTTATGTATCTTTTATATATCTCCTATATCTCTTATATATCTCTTATATATCTCTTATTTATCTCTTATATATCTCTTATATATCTCTTATGTATCTTTTTTATATCTCTTATATATCTCTTATATATCTCTTATATATCTCTTATATATCTTTTTTGTATCTCTTATGTATCTCTTATGTATCTCTTATATATCTCTTATATATCTCCTATATCTCTCCTATATCTCTCATATATCTCTCATATATCTCTTATGTATCTCTTATGTATCTCTTATGTATCTCTTATATATCTCTTATATATCTCTTATATATCTCCTATATCGCTTATATATCTCTTATATATCTCTTATATATCTCTTATATCTCTTATATATCTCTTATCTCTTATATATCTCTTATCTCTTATATATCTCTTATTTATCTCTTATATATCTCTTATATATCTCTTATATATCTCTTATATATCTCTTATATATCTCTTATGTATCTCTTATATATCTCTTATATATCTCTTATATATCTCTTATCTCTTATATATCTCTTATGTATCTCTTATGTATCTCTTATGTATCTCTTATATATCTCTTATGTATCTCTTATATATCTCTTATATATCTCTTATATATCTCCTATATCGCTTATATATCTCTTATATATCTCTTATATATCTCTTATATATCTCCTATATCTCTTATATATCTCTTATATATCTCTTATATATCTCTTATATATCTCTTATGTATCTCTTATGTATCTCTTATGTATCTCTTATGTATCTCTTATGTATCTCTTATATATCTCTTATGTATCTCTTATATATCTCTTATATATCTCCTATATCGCTTATATATCTCTTATATATCTCTTATATATCTCTTATATATCTCTTATATATCTCTATATCTCTTATATATCTCTTATGTATCTCTTATATATCTTTTTTTATATCTCTTATATATCTCTTATATATCTCTTATGTATCTCTTATATATCTCCTATATCTCTTATATATCTCTTATGTATCTCTTATGTATCTTTTTTATATCTCTTATATATCTCTTATATATCTCTTATATATCTCTTATATATCTTTTTTGTATCTCTTATGTATCTCTTATGTATCTCTTATATATCTCTTATATCTCTCCTATATCTCTCATATATCTCTCATATATCTCTCATGTATCTCTTATGTATCTCTTATGTATCTCTTATGTATCTCTTATATATCTCTTATATATCTCTTATATATCTCCTATATCTCTCCTATATCTCTCCTATATCTCTCATGTATCTCTTATGTATCTCTTATATATCTCTTATATCTCTCCTATATCTCTCATATATCTCTCATGTATCTCTTATGTATCTCTTATGTATCTCTTATGTATCTCTTATATATCTCTTATATCTCTCCTATATCTCTCATATATCTCTCATATATCTCTCATGTATCTCTTATGTATCTCTTATGTATCTCTTATGTATCTCTTATGTATCTCTTATATATCTCTTATATATCTCCTATATCTCTCCTGTATCTCTCATGTATCTCTCATGTATCTCTTATGTATCTCTTATATATCTCTTATATATCTCTTATATATCTCTTATATATCTCTTATGTATCTCTTATGTATCTCTTATGTATCTCTTATGTATCTCTTATATATCTCTTATATATCTCTTATATATCTCTTATATATCTCTTATATATCTTTTTTATATCTCTTATATATCTCTTATATATCTCTTATATATCTCTTATATATCTCTTATGTATCTCTTATGTATCTCTTATGTATCTCTTATGTATCTCTTATGTATCTCTTATATATCTCTTATATATCTCTTATATATCTCTTATATATCTCTTATATATCTTTTTTATATCTCTTATATATCTCTTATGTATCTCTTATGTATCTCTTATATATCTCTTATATATCTCTTATATATCTCTTATATATCTCTTATATATCTCTTATATATCTCTTATGTATCTCTTATCTCTTATATATCTCTTATGTATCTCTTATCTCTTATGTATCTCTTATGTATCTCTTATGTATCTCTTATGTATCTCTTATGTATCTCTTATGTATCTCTCATGTATCTCTCATGTATCTCTCATGTATCTCTCATGTATCTCTCATGTATCTCTCATGTATCTCTCATGTATCTCTCATGTATCTCTCATGTATCTCTCCTGTATCTCTCCTGTATCTCTCCTGTATCTCTCCTGTATCTCTCCTGTATCTCTCCTGTATCTCTCCTGTATCTCTCCTGTATCTCTTATGTATCTCTTATCTCTTATATATCTCTCCTATATCTCTCCTATATCTCTCCTATATCTCTCCTATATCTCTTATATATCTCTTATCTCTTATATATCTCTTATATAAGAGATATAGGAGATATATAAGAGATATATAAGAGATATATAAGAGATAAGAGATATATAAGAGATATATAAGAGATATATAAGAGATATATAAGAGATATATAAGAGATATAGGAGATATATAAGAGATATATATCTCTTATGTATCTCTTATATATCTCTTATATATCTCTTATATATCTCTTATATATCTCTTATATATCTCTTATATATCTCTTATATATCTCTTATATATCTCTTATATATCTCTTATCTCTTATGTATCTCTTATGTATCTCTTATGTATCTCTTATGTATCTCTTATATATCTCTTATGTATCTCTTATATATCTCTTATATATCTCTTATATATCTCCTATATCGCTTATATATCTCTTATATATCTCTTATATATCTCTTATATATCTCTTATATATCTCTATATCTCTTATATATCTCTTATATATCTCTATCTCTTATATATCTTATATATCTCCTATATATCTCCTATATATCTCTTATATATCTAATATATATCTCTTATGTATCTCTTATATATATCTCTTATATATCTCTTATGTATCTCTTATATATCTCTTATATATCTCTTATATCTTATATATCTCTTGTATATCTCTTATATATCTCCTATATCTCTTATATATCTCTTATATATCTCTTATATATCTCTATATATCTCTTATGTATCTCTTATATATATCTCTTATATATATCTTATATATCTCTATATCTCTTATATATCTCTTATATATCTCCTATATTTCTAATGTATCTCTTATATATCTCTTATATATCTCTTATATATCTCTTATATATCTCTTATATATCTCTTATATATCTCTTATCTCCTATATATCTCTTATATATCTCTTATATATCTCTTATATATCTCTTATATATCTCTTATATATCTCTTATCTCCTATATATCTCTTATATATCTCTTATATATCTCTTATATATCTCTTATATATCTCTTATGGCTTATATATCTCTTATGTATCTCTTATATATCTCTTATATATCTCTTATCTCTTATATATCTCTTATATATCTCTTATATATCTCTTATATATCTCTTATATATCTCTTATCTCTTATATATCTCTTATATATCTCTTATATATCTCTTATCTCCTATATATCTCTTATATATCTCTTATGTATCTCTTATATATCTCTTATATATCTCTTATATATCTCTTATATATCTCTTATATATCTCTTATATATCTCTTATATATCTCTTATATCTCTTATATATCTCTTATCTCTTATATATCTCTTATCTCTTATATATCTCTTATTTATCTCTTATATATCTCTTATTTATCTCTTATATATCTCTTATATATCTCTTATATATCTCTTATATATCTCTTATATATCTCTTATGTATCTCTTATATATCTCTTATATATCTCTTATATATCTCTTATCTCTTATATATCTCTTATGTATCTCTTATGTATCTCTTATGTATCTCTTATATATCTCTTATGTATCTCTTATATATCTCTTATATATCTCTTATATATCTCCTATATCGCTTATATATCTCTTATATATCTCTTATATATCTCTTATATATCTCTTATATATCTCTATATCTCTTATATATCTCTTATGTATCTCTTATATATCTTTTTTATATCTCTTATATATCTCTTATATATCTCTTATGTATCTCTTATATATCTCCTATATCTCTTATATATCTCTTATATATCTCTTATGTATCTTTTTTATATCTCTTATATATCTCTTATATATCTCTTATATATCTCTTATATATCTTTTTTGTATCTCTTATATATCTCCTATATCTCTCCTATATCTCTCATATATCTCTCATATATCTCTTATGTATCTCTTATGTATCTCTTATGTATCTCTTATGTATCTCTTATGTATCTCTTATGTATCTCTTATGTATCTCTTATATATCTCTTATATATCTCCTATATCTCTCCTATATCTCTCCTATATCTCTCCTGTATCTCTCATGTATCTCTCATGTATCTCTTATATATCTCTTATATATCTCTTATATATCTCTTATATATATATATATATATATATATATATATATATCTCTTATATATCTCTTATATATCTCTTATATATCTCTTATCTCTTATATATCTCTTATATATCTCTTATGTATCTCTTATGTATCTCTTATGTATCTCTTATGTATCTCTTATATATCTCTTATATATCTCTTATATATCTCTTATATATCTTTTTTATATCTCTTATATATCTCTTATGTATCTCTTATGTATCTCTTATATATCTCTTATATATCTCTTATATATCTCTTATGTATCTCTTATCTCTTATATATCTCTTATGTATCTCTTATCTCTTATGTATCTCTTATGTATCTCTTATGTATCTCTTATATATCTCTTATGTATCTCTTATCTCTTATGTATCTCTTATGTATTTCTTATGTATCTCTTATGTATCTCTTATGTATCTCTTATGTATCTCTCATGTATCTCTCATGTATCTCTCATGTATCTCTCATGTATCTCTCCTGTATCTCTCCTGTATCTCTCCTGTATCTCTCCTGTATCTTTCCTGTATCTCTCCTGTATCTCTCCTGTATCTCTCCTGTATCTCTCCTGTATCTCTCCTGTATCTCTCCTGTATCTCTCCTGTATCTCCTATGTATCTCCTATGTATCTCCTATGTATCTCCTATATCTCTCCTATATCTCTCCTATATCTCTCCTATATCTCTCCTATATCTCTTATATATCTCTTATCTCTTATATATCTCTTATATAAGAGATATAGGAGATATATAAGAGATATATAAGAGATATATAAGAGATAAGAGATATATAAGAGATATATAAGAGATATATAAGAGATATATAAGAGATATAGGAGATATATAAGAGATATATATCTCTTATATATCTCTTATATATCTCTTATATATCTCTTATATATCTCTTATATATCTCTTATGTATCTCTTATGTATCTCTTATGTATCTCTTATGTATCTCTTATGTATCTCTTATGTATCTCTTATGTATCTCTTATGTATCTCTTATATATCTCTTATGTATCTCTTATATATCTCTTATATATCTCTTATATATCTCCTATATCGCTTATATATCTCTTATATATCTCTTATATATCTCTTATATATCTCTATATCTCTTATATATCTCTTATATATCTCTATCTCTTATATATCTTATATATCTCCTATATATCTCCTATATATCTCTTATATATCTCCTATATATCTCTTATGTATATCTTATATATATCTCTTATATATCTCTTATGTATCTCTTATATATCTCTTATATATCTCTTATATCTTATATATCTCTTGTATATCTCTTATATATCTCCTATATCTCTTATATATCTCTTATATATCTCTTATATATCTCTATATATCTCTTATGTATCTCTTATATATATCTTATATATCTCTATATCTCTTATATATCTCTTATGTATCTCTTATGTATCTCTTATGTATCTCTTATATATCTCTTATGTATCTCTTATATATCTCTTATATATCTCTTATATATCTCTTATATATCTCTTATATATCTCTTATCTCCTATATATCTCTTATATATCTCTTATATATCTCTTATATATCTCTTATATATCTCTTATATATCTCTTATATATCTCTTATCTCCTATATATCTCTTATATATCTCTTATATATCTCTTATCTCTTATATATCTCTTATATATCTCTTATATATCTCTTATCTCCTATATATCTCTTATATATCTCTTATGTATCTCTTATATATCTCTTATATATCTCTTATATATCTCTTATATATCTCTTATATATCTCTTATATATCTCTTATATATCTCTTATATCTCTTATATATCTCTTATTTATCTCTTATTTATCTCTTATATATCTCTTATATATCTCTTATATATCTCTTATATATCTCTTATATATCTCTTATGTATCTCTTATGTATCTCTTATGTATCTCTTATATATCTCTTATGTATCTCTTATATATCTCTTATATATCTCTTATATATCTCCTATATCGCTTATATATCTCTTATATATCTCTTATATATCTCTTATATATCTCTTATATATCTCTATATCTCTTATATATCTCTTATGTATCTCTTATATATCTTTTTTATATCTCTTATATATCTCTTATATATCTCTTATGTATCTCTTATATATCTCCTATATCTCTTATATATCTCTTATATATCTCTTATGTATCTTTTTTATATCTCTTATATATCTCTTATATATCTCTTATATATCTCTTATATATCTTTTTTGTATCTCTTATATATCTCCTATATCTCTCCTATATCTCTCATATATCTCTCATATATCTCTCATATATCTCTTATGTATCTCTTATGTATCTCTTATGTATCTCTTATGTATCTCTTATATATCTCTTATATATCTCCTATATCTCTCCTATATCTCTCCTATATCTCTTCCGTATCTCTCATGTATCTCTCATGTATCTCTTATATATCTCTTATATATCTCTTATATATCTCTTATATATCTCTTATATATCTCTTATATATCTCTTATATATATATATATATCTCTTATATATCTCTTATATATCTCTTATATATCTCTTATCTCTTATATATCTCTTATGTATCTCTTATGTATCTCTTATGTATCTCTTATGTATCTCTTATATATCTCTTATATATCTCTTATATATCTCTTATATATCTTTTTTATATCTCTTATATATCTCTTATGTATCTCTTATGTATCTCTTATATATCTCTTATATATCTCTTATGTATCTCTTATATATCTCTTATATATCTCTTATGTATCTCTTATCTCTTATGTATCTCTTATGTATCTCTTATCTCTTATATATCTCTTATGTATCTCTTATCTCTTATGTATCTCTTATGTATCTCTTATGTATCTCTCATGTATCTCTCATGTATCTCTCATGTATCTCTCATGTATCTCTCCTGTATCTCTCCTGTATCTCTCCTGTATCTCTCCTGTATCTCTCCTGTATCTCTCCTGTATCTCTCCTGTATCTCTCCTGTATCTCTCCTGTATCTCTCCTGTATCTCTCCTATATCTCTCCTATATCTCTCCTATATCTCTCCTATATCTCTCCTATATCTCTTATATATCTCTTATCTCTTATATATCTCTTATATAAGAGATATAGGAGATATATAAGAGATATATAAGAGATATATAAGAGATAAGAGATATATAAGAGATATATAAGAGATATATAAGAGATATATAAGAGATATATAAGAGATATATAAGAGATATATAAGAGATATATAAGAGATATATAAGAGATATAGGAGATATATAAGAGATATATATCTCTTATATATCTCTTATATATCTCTTATATATCTCTTATATATCTCTTATGTATCTCTTATGTATCTCTTATGTATCTCTTATGTATCTCTTATGTATCTCTTATATATCTCTTATGTATCTCTTATATATCTCTTATATATCTCTTATATATCTCCTATATCGCTTATATATCTCTTATATATCTCTATATCTCTTATATATCTCTTATATATCTCTATCTCTTATATATCTTATATATCTCCTATATATCTCCTATATATCTCTTATATATCTCCTATATATCTCTTATGTATCTCTTATATATATATCTCTTATATATCTCTTATATATCTCTTATGTATCTCTTATATATCTCTTATATATCTCTTATATCTTATATATCTCTTATATATCTCTTATATATCTCTATATATCTCTATATATCTCTTATGTATCTCTTATATATATCTTATATATCTCTATATCTCTTATATATCTCTTATATATCTCCTATATTTCTAATGTATCTCTTATATATCTCTTATATATCTCTTATATATCTCTTATATATCTCTTATATATCTCTTATCTCCTATATATCTCTTATATATCTCTTATATATCTCTTATATATCTCTTATATATCTCTTATATATCTCTTATCTCCTATATATCTCTTATATATCTCTTATATATCTCTTATATATCTCTTATATATCTCTTATCTCCTATATATCTCTTATATATCTCTTATGTATCTCTTATATATCTCTTATATATCTCTTATATATCTCTTATATATCTCTTATATATCTCTTATATATCTCTTATATATCTCTTATATATCTCTTATATCTCTTATATATCTCTTATTTATCTCTTATTTATCTCTTATATATCTCTTATATATCTCTTATATATCTCTTATATATCTCTTATGTATCTCTTATATATCTCTTATATATATATATATATATATATATCTCTTATATATCTCTTATATATCTCTTATATATCTCTTATCTCTTATATATCTCTTATGTATCTCTTATGTATCTCTTATGTATCTCTTATGTATCTCTTATGTATCTCTTATGTATCTCTTATATATCTCTTATATATCTCTTATATATCTTTTTTATATCTCTTATATATCTCTTATGTATCTCTTATTTATCTCTTATGTATCTCTTATATATCTCTTATGTATCTCTTATGTATCTCTTATATATCTCTTATATATCTCTTATGTATCTCTTATCTCTTATATATCTCTTATGTATCTCTTATATATCTCTTATGTATCTCTTATGTATCTCTTATGTATCTCTTATGTATCTCTTATCTCTTATATATCTCTTATGTATCTCTTATCTCTTATATATCTCTTATATATCTCTTATATATCTCTTATGTATCTCTTATATATCTCTTATATATCTCTTATGTATCTCTTATCTCTTATATATCTCTTATGTATCTCTTATCTCTTATATATCTCTTATATATCTCTTATATATCTCCTATATCGCTTATATATCTCTTATGTATCTCTTATGTATCTCTTATGTATCTCTTATGTATCTCTTATGTATCTCTTATATATCTCTTATGTATCTCTTATATATCTCTTATATATCTCTTATATATCTTATATATCTCTTATATATCTCTTATATATCTCTTATATATCTCTTATATATCTCTTATGTATCTCTTATGTATCTCTTATGTATCTCTTATGTATCTCTTATGTATCTCTTATGTATCTCTTATATATCTCTTATGTATCTCTTATATATCTCTTATATATCTCCTATATCGCTTATATATCTCTTATATATCTCTTATATATCTCTTATATATCTCTTATATATCTCTATATCTCTTATATATCTCTTATGTATCTCTTATATATCTTTTTTATATCTCTTATATATCTCTTATATATCTCTTATGTATCTCTTATATATCTCCTATATCTCTTATATATCTCTTATATATCTCTTATTTATCTCTTATATATCTCTTATGTATCTTTTTTATATCTCTTATATATCTCTTATATATCTCTTATATATCTCTTATATCTCTTATATATCTCTTATCTCTTATATATCTCTTATCTCTTATATATCTCTTATTTATCTCTTATATATCTCTTATATATCTCTTATATATCTCTTATCTCTTATATATCTCTTATGTATCTCTTATGTATCTCTTATATATCTCTTATGTATCTCTTATATATCTCTTATATATCTCTTATATATCTCCTATATCGCTTATATATCTCTTATATATCTCTTATATATCTCCTATATCTCTTATATATCTCTTATATATCTCTTATATATCTCTTATGTATCTCTTATGTATCTCTTATGTATCTCTTATGTATCTCTTATGTATCTCTTATGTATCTCTTATGTATCTCTTATATATCTCTTATATATCTCTTATATATCTCTTATATATCTCTATATCTCTTATATATCTCTTATGTATCTCTTATATATCTTTTTTATATCTCTTATATATCTCTTATATATCTCTTATGTATCTCTTATATATCTCCTATATCTCTTATATATCTCTTATATATCTCTTATTTATCTCTTATATATCTCTTATATATCTCTTATGTATCTTTTTTATATCTCTTATATATCTCTTATATATCTCTTATATATCTCTTATATATCTTTTTTGTATCTCTTATGTATCTCTTATGTATCTCTTATATATCTCTTATATATCTCCTATATCTCTCCTATATCTCTCATATATCTCTCATATATCTCTCATATATCTCTTATGTATCTCTTATGTATCTCTTATGTATCTCTTATATATCTCTTATATATCTCTTATATATCTCCTATATCGCTTATATATCTCTTATATATCTCTTATATATCTCTTATATATCTCTTATATATCTCTATATCTCTTATATATCTCTTATGTATCTCTTATATATCTTTTTTATATCTCTTATATATCTCTTATATATCTCTTATGTATCTCTTATATATCTCCTATATCTCTTATATATCTCTTATATATCTCTTATTTATCTCTTATATATCTCTTATGTATCTTTTTTATATCTCTTATATATCTCTTATATATCTCTTATATATCTCTTATATCTCTTATATATCTCTTATCTCTTATATATCTCTTATCTCTTATATATCTCTTATTTATCTCTTATATATCTCTTATATATCTCTTATATATCTCTTATCTCTTATATATCTCTTATGTATCTCTTATGTATCTCTTATATATCTCTTATGTATCTCTTATATATCTCTTATATATCTCTTATATATCTCCTATATCGCTTATATATCTCTTATATATCTCTTATATATCTCTTATATATCTCCTATATCTCTTATATATCTCTTATATATCTCTTATATATCTCTTATATATCTCTTATGTATCTCTTATGTATCTCTTATGTATCTCTTATGTATCTCTTATGTATCTCTTATATATCTCTTATATATCTCTTATATATCTCTTATATATCTCTATATCTCTTATATATCTCTTATGTATCTCTTATATATCTTTTTTATATCTCTTATATATCTCTTATATATCTCTTATGTATCTCTTATATATCTCCTATATCTCTTATATATCTCTTATATATCTCTTATTTATCTCTTATATATCTCTTATATATCTCTTATGTATCTTTTTTATATCTCTTATATATCTCTTATATATCTCTTATATATCTCTTATATATCTTTTTTGTATCTCTTATGTATCTCTTATATATCTCTTATATATCTCCTATATCTCTCCTATATCTCTCATATATCTCTCATATATCTCTCATATATCTCTCATATATCTCTTATGTATCTCTTATGTATCTCTTATGTATCTCTTATATATCTCTTATATATCTCCTATATCGCTTATATATCTCTTATATATCTCTTATATATCTCTTATATATCTCTTATATATCTCTATATCTCTTATATATCTCTTATGTATCTCTTATATATCTTTTTTATATCTCTTATATATCTCTTATATATCTCCTATATCTCTTATATATCTCTTATATATCTCTTATTTATCT
This sequence comes from Crinia signifera, assembly GCF_055691185.1. NCBI lineage: Eukaryota > Metazoa > Chordata > Amphibia > Anura > Myobatrachidae > Crinia > Crinia signifera. The sequence goes on along the minus strand of NC_139228.1, from coordinate 31,972,823 downwards.
CTTATATATCTCTTATATATCTCTTATGTATCTTTTTTATATCTCTTATATATCTCTTATATATCTCTTATATATCTCTTATATCTCTTATATATCTCCTATATCGCTTATATATCTCTTATATATCTCTTATATATCTCTTATATATCTCCTATATCTCTTATATATCTCTTATATATCTCTTATATATCTCTTATATATCTCTTATGTATCTCTTATGTATCTCTTATGTATCTCTTATGTATCTCTTATATATCTCTTATATATCTCTTATATATCTCTTATATATCTCTATATCTCTTATATATCTCTTATGTATCTCTTATATATCTTTTTTATATCTCTTATATATCTCTTATATATCTCTTATGTATCTCTTATATATCTCCTATATCTCTTATATATCTCTTATATATCTCTTATTTATCTCTTATATATCTCTTATATATCTCTTATGTATCTTTTTTATATCTCTTATATATCTCTTATATATCTCTTATATATCTCTTATATATCTTTTTTGTATCTCTTATGTATCTCTTATGTATCTCTTATATATCTCTTATATATCTCCTATATCTCTCCTATATCTCTCATATATCTCTCATATATCTCTCATATATCTCTTATGTATCTCTTATGTATCTCTTATGTATCTCTTATATATCTCTTATATATCTCTTATATATCTCCTATATCGCTTATATATCTCTTATATATCTCTTATATATCTCTTATATATCTCTTATATATCTCTATATCTCTTATATATCTCTTATTTATCTCTTATATATCTCTTATATATCTCTTATGTATCTTTTTTATATCTCTTATATATCTCTTATATATCTCTTATATATCTCTTATATCTCTTATATATCTCTTATCTCTTATATATCTCTTATCTCTTATATATCTCTTATTTATCTCTTATATATCTCTTATTTATCTCTTATATATCTCTTATATATCTCTTATATATCTCTTATATATCTCTTATATATCTCTTATGTATCTCTTATATATCTCTTATATATCTCTTATATATCTCTTATATATCTCTTATCTCTTATATATCTCTTATGTATCTCTTATGTATCTCTTATGTATCTCTTATATATCTCTTATGTATCTCTTATATATCTCTTATATATCTCTTATATATCTCCTATATCGCTTATATATCTCTTATATATCTCTTATATATCTCTTATATATCTCTTATATATCTCCTATATCTCTTATATATCTCTTATATATCTCTTATATATCTCTTATATATCTCTTATATATCTCTTATGTATCTCTTATGTATCTCTTATATATCTCTTATGTATCTCTTATGTATCTCTTATGTATCTCTTATATATCTCCTATATCGCTTATATATCTCTTATATATCTCTTATATATCTCTTATATATCTCTATATCTCTTATATATCTCTTATGTATCTCTTATATATCTTTTTTATATCTCTTATATATCTCTTATATATCTCTTATGTATCTCTTATATATCTCCTATATCTCTTATATATCTCTTATATATCTCTTATGTATCTCTTATGTATCTTTTTTATATCTCTTATATATCTCTTATATATCTCTTATATATCTCTTATATATCTTTTTTGTATCTCTTATGTATCTCTTATGTATCTCTTATATATCTCTTATATATCTCCTATATCTCTCCTATATCTCTCCTATATCTCTCATGTATCTCTCATGTATCTCTTATGTATCTCTTATATATCTCTTATATATCTCTTATATATCTCTTATATATCTCTTATGTATCTCTTATGTATCTCTTATGTATCTCTTATGTATCTCTTATATATCTCTTATATATCTTTTATATATCTCTTATATATCTTTTTTATATCTCTTATATATCTCTTATGTATCTCTTATGTATCTCTTATATATCTCTTATATATCTCTTATATATCTCTTATGTATCTCTTATATATCTCTTATGTATCTCTTATGTATCTCTTATCTCTTATATATCTCTTATGTATCTCTTATCTCTTATATATCTCTTATGTATCTCTTATGTATCTCTTATGTATCTCTTATGTATCTCTTATGTATCTCTTATGTATCTCTCATGTATCTCTCATGTATCTCTCATGTATCTCTCCTGTATCTCTCCTGTATCTCTCCTGTATCTCTCCTGTATCTCTCCTGTATCTCTCCTGTATCTCTCCTGTATCTCTCCTGTATCTCTCCTGTATCTCTCCTGTATCTCTCCTGTATCTCTTATGTATCTCTTATGTATCTCCTATGTATCTCCTATATCTCTCCTATATCTCTCCTATATCTCTCCTATATCTCTCCTATATCTCTCCTATATCTCTTATATATCTCTTATCTCTTATATATCTCTTATATAAGAGATATAGGAGATATATAAGAGATATATAAGAGATATATAAGAGATAAGAGATATATAAGAGATATATAAGAGATATATAAGAGATATATATCTCTTATATATCTCTTATATATCTCTTATATATCTCTTATATATCTCTTATATATCTCTTATATATCTCTTATATATCTCCTATATCGCTTATATATCTCTTATATATCTCTTATATATCTCTTATATATCTCTTATATATCTCTATATCTCTTATATATCTCTTATATATCTCTATCTCTTATATATCTTATATATCTCCTATATATCTCCTATATATCTCTTATATATCTCCTATATATCTCTTGTGTATCTCTTATATATATCTCTTATATATCTCTTATGTATCTCTTATATATCTCTTATATATCTCTTATATCTTATATATCTCTTGTATATCTCTTATATATCTCCTATATCTCTTATATATCTCTTATATATCTCTTATATATCTCTATATATCTCTTATGTATCTCTTATATATATCTCTTATATATATCTTATATATCTCTATATCTCTTATATATCTCTTATATATCTCCTATATTTCTAATGTATCTCTTATATATCTCTTATATATCTCTTATATATCTCTTATATATCTCTTATATATCTCTTATATATCTCTTATCTCCTATATATCTCTTATATATCTCTTATATATCTCTTATATATCTCTTATATATCTCTTATATATCTCTTATCTCCTATATATCTCTTATATATCTCTTATATATCTCTTATATATCTCTTATATATCTCTTATGGCTTATATATCTCTTATGTATCTCTTATATATCTCTTATATATCTCTTATCTCTTATATATCTCTTATATATCTCTTATATATCTCTTATATATCTCTTATCTCTTATATATCTCTTATATATCTCTTATATATCTCTTATCTCCTATATATCTCTTATATATCTCTTATGTATCTCTTATATATCTCTTATATATCTCTTATATATCTCTTATATATCTCTTATATATCTCTTATATATCTCTTATATATCTCTTATATATCTCTTATATCTCTTATATATCTCTTATCTCTTATATATCTCTTATCTCTTATATATCTCTTATTTATCTCTTATATATCTCTTATTTATCTCTTATATATCTCTTATATATCTCTTATATATCTCTTATATATCTCTTATATATCTCTTATGTATCTCTTATATATCTCTTATATATCTCTTATATATCTCTTATCTCTTATATATCTCTTATGTATCTCTTATGTATCTCTTATGTATCTCTTATATATCTCTTATGTATCTCTTATATATCTCTTATATATCTCTTATATATCTCCTATATCGCTTATATATCTCTTATATATCTCTTATATATCTCTTATATATCTCTTATATATCTCTATATCTCTTATATATCTCTTATGTATCTCTTATATATCTTTTTTATATCTCTTATATATCTCTTATATATCTCTTATGTATCTCTTATATATCTCCTATATCTCTTATATATCTCTTATGTATCTTTTTTATATCTCTTATATATCTCTTATATATCTCTTATATATCTCTTATATATCTTTTTTGTATCTCTTATATATCTTCTATATCTCTCCTATATCTCTCATATATCTCTCATATATCTCTCATATATCTCTTATGTATCTCTTATGTATCTCTTATGTATCTCTTATGTATCTCTTATGTATCTCTTATGTATCTCTTATATATCTCTTATATATCTCCTATATCTCTCCTATATCTCTCCTATATCTCTCCTGTATCTCTCATGTATCTCTCATGTATCTCTTATATATCTCTTATATAGCTCTTATATATCTCTTATATATCTCTTATATAGCTCTTATATATCTCTTATATATATATATATATATATATATATATCTTATATATCTCTTATATATCTCTTATATATCTCTTATCTCTTATATATCTCTTATATATCTCTTATGTATCTCTTATATATCTCTTATATATCTCTTATATATCTCTTATATATCTTTTTTATATCTCTTATATATCTCTTATGTATCTCTTATGTATCTCTTATATATCTCTTATATATCTCTTATATATCTCTTATGTATCTCTTATATATCTCTTATATATCTCTTATGTATCTCTTATCTCTTATATATCTCTTATGTATCTCTTATCTCTTATATATCTCTTATGTATCTCTTATCTCTTATGTATCTCTTATGTATCTCTTATGTATCTCTTATATATCTCTTATGTATCTCTTATCTCTTATGTATCTCTTATGTATCTCTTATGTATCTCTTATGTATCTCTCATGTATCTCTCATGTATCTCTCCTGTATCTCTCCTGTATCTCTCCTGTATCTCTCCTGTATCTCTCCTGTATCTCTCCTGTATCTCTCCTGTATCTCTCCTGTATCTCTCCTGTATCTCTCCTGTATCTCTCCTGTATCTCTCCTGTATCTCTTCTGTATCTCCTATGTATCTCCTATGTATCTCCTATATCTCTCCTATATCTCTCCTATATCTCTCCTATATCTCTCCTATATCTCTCCTATATCTCTTATCTCTTATATATCTCTTATATAAGAGATATAGGAGATATATAAGAGATATATAAGAGATATATAAGAGATAAGAGATATATAAGAGATATATATCTCTTATATATCTCTTATATATCTCTTATATATCTCTTATATATCTCTTATATATCTCTTATGTATCTCTTATGTATCTCTTATGTATCTCTTATGTATCTCTTATATATCTCTTATGTATCTCTTATATATCTCTTATATATCTCTTATATATCTCCTATATATCTCTATATCTCTTATATATCTCTTATATATCTCTATCTCTTATATATCTTATATATCTCCTATATATCTCCTATATATCTCTTATATATCTCCTAT
>NC_139228.1:31877474-31962474 GCF_055691185.1 Crinia signifera | reverse complement strand
TTTATCTCTTATATATCTCTTATATATCTCTTATATATCTCTTATATATCTCTTATGTATCTCTTATATATCTCTTATATATATATATATATATATATATCTCTTATATATCTCTTATCTCTTATATATCTCTTATATATCTCTTATGTATCTCTTATGTATCTCTTATGTATCTCTTATGTATCTCTTATGTATCTCTTATGTATCTCTTATATATCTCTTATATATCTCTTATATATCTTTTTTATATCTCTTATGTATCTCTTATGTATCTCTTATGTATCTCTTATGTATCTCTTATATATCTCTTATGTATCTCTTATGTATCTCTTATATATCTCTTATATATCTCTTATGTATCTCTTATCTCTTATATATCTCTTATGTATCTCTTATGTATCTCTTATGTATCTCTTATGTATCTCTTATGTATCTCTTATGTATCTCTTATGTATCTCTTATGTATCTCTTATGTATCTCTCATGTATCTCTCATGTATCTCTCATGTATCTCTCCTGTATCTCTCCTGTATCTCTCCTGTATCTCTCCTGTATCTCTCCTGTATCTCTCCTGTATCTCTCCTGTATCTCTCATGTATCTCTCATGTATCTCTCCTGTATCTCTCATGTATCTCCTATGTATCTCCTATATCTCTCCTATATCTCTCCTATATCTCTCCTGTATCTCTCCTGTATCTCTCATGTATCTCTTATGTATCTCTTATGTATCTCTTATGTATCTCTTATATATCTCTTATGTATCTCTTATGTATCTCTTATGTATCTCTTATGTATCTCTTATCTCTTATATATCTCTTATGTATCTCTTATCTCTTATATATCTCTTATATATCTCTTATATATCTCTTATGTATCTCTTATATATCTCTTATATATCTCTTATGTATCTCTTATCTCTTATATATCTCTTATGTATCTCTTATCTCTTATATATCTCTTATATATCTCTTATATATCTCCTATATCGCTTATATATCTCTTATGTATCTCTTATGTATCTCTTATGTATCTCTTATATATCTCTTATATATCTCTATCTCTTATATATCTTATATATCTCCTATATATCTCCTATATATCTCTTATATATCTCCTATATATCTCTTATGTATCTCTTATATATCTCTTATGTATCTCTTATATATCTCTTATATATCTCTTATATATCTCCTATATCTCTTATATATCTCTTATATATCTCTTATATATATCTTATATATCTCTTATATATCTCTTATGTATCTCTTATGTATCTCTTATGTATCTCTTATGTATCTCTTATATATCTCTTATGTATCTCTTATATATCTCTTATATATCTCTTATATATCTCCTATATCGCTTATATATCTCTTATATATCTCTTATATATCTCTATATCTCTTATATATCTCTTATGTATCTCTTATATATCTTTTTTATATCTCTTATATATCTCTTATATATCTCTTATGTATCTCTTATATATCTCCTATATCTCTTATATATCTCTTATATATCTCTTATTTATCTCTTATATATCTCTTATATATCTCTTATGTATCTTTTTTATATCTCTTATATATCTCTTATATATCTCTTATATATCTCTTATCTCTTATATATCTCTTATCTCTTATATATCTCTTATCTCTTATATATCTCTTATTTATCTCTTATATATCTCTTATCTCTTATATATCTCTTATATATCTCTTATATATCTCTTATCTCTTATATATCTCTTATGTATCTCTTATGTATCTCTTATGTATCTCTTATATATCTCTTATGTATCTCTTATATATCTCTTATATATCTCTTATATATCTCCTATATCGCTTATATATCTCTTATATATCTCTTATATATCTCTTATATATCTCCTATATCTCTTATATATCTCTTATATATCTCTTATATATCTCTTATGTATCTCTTATGTATCTCTTATGTATCTCTTATGTATCTCTTATGTATCTCTTATATATCTCTTATATATCTCTTATATATCTCTTATATATTTCTATATCTCTTATATATCTCTTATGTATCTCTTATATATCTTTTTTATATCTCTTATATATCTCTTATATATCTCTTATGTATCTCTTATATATCTCCTATATCTCTTATATATCTCTTATTTATCTCTTATATATCTCTTATATATCTCTTATGTATCTTTTTTATATCTCTTATATATCTCTTATATATCTCTTATATATCTCTTATATATCTCCTATATCTCTCCTATATCTCTCATATATCTCTCATATATCTCTTATGTATCTCTTATGTATCTCTTATGTATCTCTTATATATCTCTTATATATCTCTTATATATCTCCTATATCGCTTATATATCTCTTATATATCTCTTATATATCTCTTATATATCTCTTATATATCTCTATATCTCTTATATATCTCTTATGTATCTCTTATATATCTTTTTTATATCTCTTATATATCTCTTATATATCTCTTATGTATCTCTTATATATCTCCTATATCTCTTATATATCTCTTATATATCTCTTATTTATCTCTTATATATCTCTTATATATCTCTTATGTATCTTTTTTATATCTCTTATATATCTCTTATATATCTCTTATATATCTCTTATATCTCTTATATATCTCTTATCTCTTATATATCTCTTATCTCTTATATATCTCTTATTTATCTCTTATATATCTCTTATTTATCTCTTATATATCTCTTATATATCTCTTATATATCTCTTATATATCTCTTATGTATCTCTTATATACCTCTTATATATCTCTTATATATCTCTTATATATCTCTTATGTATCTCTTATGTATCTCTTATGTATCTCTTATATATCTCTTATGTATCTCTTATATATCTCTTATATATCTCTTATATATCTCCTATATCGCTTATATATCTCTTATATATCTCTTATATATCTCTTATATATCTCCTATATCTCTTATATATCTCTTATATATCTCTTATATATCTCTTATATATCTCTTATGTATCTCTTATGTATCTCTTATGTATCTCTTATGTATCTCTTATGTATCTCTTATATATCTCTTATGTATCTCTTATGTATCTCTTATATATCTCTTATATATCTCCTATATCGCTTATATATCTCTTATATATCTCTTATATATCTCTTATATATCTCTTATATATCTCTATATCTCTTATATATCTCTTATGTATCTCTTATATATCTTTTTTATATCTCTTATATATCTCTTATATATCTCTTATGTATCTCTTATATATCTCCTATATCTCTTATATATCTCTTATATATCTCTTATGTATCTCTTATGTATCTTTTTTATATCTCTTATATATCTCTTATATATCTCTTATATATCTCTTATATATCTTTTTTGTATCTCTTATGTATCTCTTATGTATCTCTTATATATCTCTTATATATCTCCTATATCTCTCCTATATCTCTCATATATCTCTCATGTATCTCTCATGTATCTCTTATGTATCTCTTATGTATCTCTTATGTATCTCTTATGTATCTCTTATATATCTCTTATATATCTCCTATATCTCTCCTATATCTCTCCTATATCTCTCCTATATCTCTCATATATCTCTCATATATCTCTCATGTATCTCTTATATATCTCTTATGTATCTCTTATATATCTCTTATATATCTCTTATATATCTCTTATATATCTCTTATATATCTCTTATATATCTCTTATGTATCTCTTATGTATCTCTTATGTATCTCTTATGTATCTCTTATATATCTCTTATATATCTCTTATATATCTCTTATATATCTTTTTTATATCTCTTATATATCTCTTATGTATCTCTTATGTATCTCTTATATATCTCTTATATATCTCTTATATATCTCTTATGTATCTCTTATATATCTCTTATATATCTCTTATGTATCTCTTATCTCTTATATATCTCTTATGTATCTCTTATGTATCTCTTATGTATCTCTCATGTATCTCTCATGTATCTCTCATGTATCTCTCATGTATCTCTCATGTATCTCTCATGTATCTCTCATGTATCTCTCATGTATCTCTCATGTATCTCTCATGTATCTCTCCTGTATCTCTCCTGTATCTCTCCTGTATCTCTCCTGTATCTCTCCTGTATCTCTCCTGTATCTCTCCTGTATCTCTCCTGTATCTCTCCTGTATCTCCTATGTATCTCCTATATCTCTCCTATATCTCTCCTATATCTCTCCTATATCTCTCCTATATCTCTCCTATATCTCTTATATATCTCTTATCTCTTATATATCTCTTATATAAGAGATATAGGAGATATATAAGAGATATATAAGAGATATATAAGAGATAAGAGATATATAAGAGATATATAAGAGATATATAAGAGATATATAAGAGATATATAAGAGATATAGGAGATATATAAGAGATATATATCTCTTATATATCTCTTATATATCTCTTATATATCTCTTATATATCTCTTATATATCTCTTATATATCTCTTATATATCTCTTATATATCTCTTATGTATCTCTTATGTATCTCTTATGTATCTCTTATGTATCTCTTATATATCTCTTATGTATCTCTTATATATCTCTTATATATCTCTTATATATCTCCTATATCGCTTATATATCTCTTATATATCTCTTATATATCTCTTATATATCTCTTATATATCTCTATATCTCTTATATATCTCTTATATATCTCTATCTCTTATATATCTTATATATCTCCTATATATCTCCTATATATCTCTTATATATCTCCTATATATCTCTTATGTATCTCTTATATATATCTCTTATATATCTCTTATGTATCTCTTATATATCTCTTATATATCTCTTATATCTTATATATCTCTTGTATATCTCTTATATATCTCCTATATCTCTTATATATCTCTTATATATCTCTTATATATCTCTATATATCTCTTATGTATCTCTTATATATATCTCTTATATATATCTTATATATCTCTATATCTCTTATATATCTCTTATATATCTCCTATATTTCTAATGTATCTCTTATATATCTCTTATATATCTCTTATATATCTCTTATATATCTCTTATATATCTCTTATATATCTCTTATATATCTCTTATCTCCTATATATCTCTTATATATCTCTTATATATCTCTTATATATCTCTTATATATCTCTTATCTCCTATATATCTCTTATATATCTCTTATATATCTCTTATATATCTCTTATATATCTCTTATGGCTTATATATCTCTTATGTATCTCTTATATATCTCTTATATATCTCTTATCTCTTATATATCTCTTATATATCTCTTATATATCTCTTATATATCTCTTATATATCTCTTATCTCTTATATATCTCTTATATATCTCTTATATATCTCTTATCTCCTATATATCTCTTATATATCTCTTATGTATCTCTTATATATCTCTTATATATCTCTTATATATCTCTTATATATCTCTTATATATCTCTTATATCTCTTATATATCTCTTATCTCTTATATATCTCTTATCTCTTATATATCTCTTATTTATCTCTTATATATCTCTTATTTATCTCTTATATATCTCTTATATATCTCTTATATATCTCTTATATATCTCTTATATATCTCTTATGTATCTCTTATATATCTCTTATATATCTCTTATATATCTCTTATATATCTCTTATGTATCTCTTATGTATCTCTTATGTATCTCTTATGTATCTCTTATGTATCTCTTATGTATCTCTTATATATCTCTTATGTATCTCTTATATATCTCTTATATATCTCTTATATATCTCCTATATCGCTTATATATCTCTTATATATCTCTTATATATCTCTTATATATCTCTTATATATCTCTATATCTCTTATATATCTCTTATGTATCTCTTATATATCTTTTTTATATCTCTTATATTTCTCTTATATATCTCTTATGTATCTCTTATATATCTCCTATATCTCTTATATATCTCTTATATATCTCTTATTTATCTCTTATATATCTCTTATATATCTCTTATGTATCTTTTTTATATCTCTTATATATCTCTTATATATCTCTTATATATCTCTTATATCTCTTATATATCTCTTATCTCTTATATATCTCTTATATATCTCTTATCTCTTATATATCTCTTATGTATCTCTTATGTATCTCTTATGTATCTCTTATATATCTCTTATGTATCTCTTATATATCTCTTATATATCTCTTATATATCTCCTATATCGCTTATATATCTCTTATATATCTCTTATATATCTCTTATATATCTCCTATATCTCTTATATATCTCTTATATATCTCTTATATATCTCTTATATATCTCTTATGTATCTCTTATGTATCTCTTATGTATCTCTTATGTATCTCTTATATATCTCTTATATATCTCTTATATATCTCTTATATATCTCTTATATATCTCTATATCTCTTATATATCTCTTATGTATCTCTTATATATCTTTTTTATATCTCTTATATATCTCTTATATATCTCTTATGTATCTTTTATATATCTCCTATATCTCTTATATATCTCTTATATATCTCTTATTTATCTCTTATATATCTCTTATATATCTCTTATGTATCTTTTTTATATCTCTTATATATCTCTTATATATCTCTTATATATCTCTTATATATCTTTTTTGTATCTCTTATGTATCTCTTATGTATCTCTTATATATCTCTTATATATCTCCTATATCTCTCCTATATCTCTCCTATATCTCTCATATATCTCTCATATATCTCTCATATATCTCTTATGTATCTCTTATGTATCTCTTATGTATCTCTTATATATCTCTTATATATCTCTTATATATCTCCTATATCGCTTATATATCTCTTATATATCTCTTATATATCTCTTATATATCTCTTATATATCTCTATATCTCTTATATATCTCTTATGTATCTCTTATATATCTTTTTTATATCTCTTATATATCTCTTATATATCTCTTATGTATCTCTTATATATCTCCTATATCTCTTATATATCTCTTATATATCTCTTATTTATCTCTTATATATCTCTTATATATCTCTTATGTATCTTTTTTATATCTCTTATATATCTCTTATATATCTCTTATATATCTCTTATATCTCTTATATATCTCTTATCTCTTATATATCTCTTATCTCTTATATATCTCTTATTTATCTCTTATATATCTCTTATTTATCTCTTATATATCTCTTATATATCTCTTATATATCTCTTATATATCTCTTATGTATCTCTTATATATCTCTTATATATCTCTTATATATCTCTTATGTATCTCTTATATATCTCTTATGTATCTCTTATGTATCTCTTATGTATCTCTTATATATCTCTTATATATCTCTTATGTATCTCTTATATATCTCTTATATATCTCTTATATATCTCTTATATATCTCCTATATCGCTTATATATCTCTTATATATCTCTTATATATCTCTTATATATCTCCTATATCTCTTATATATCTCTTATATATCTCTTATATATCTCTTATATATCTCCTATATCGCTTATATATCTCTTATATATCTCTTATATATCTCTTATATATCTCCTATATCTCTTATATATCTCTTATATATCTCTTATATATCTCTTATATATCTCTTATGTATCTCTTATGTATCTCTTATGTATCTCTTATGTATCTCTTATGTATCTCTTATGTATCTCTTATGTATCTCTTATATATCTCCTATATCGCTTATATATCTCTTATATATCTCTTATATATCTCTTATATATCTCTTATATATCTCTATATCTCTTATATATCTCTTATGTATCTCTTATATATCTTTTTTATATCTCTTATATATCTCTTATATATCTCTTATGTATCTCTTATATATCTCCTATATCTCTTATATATCTCTTATGTATCTCTTATGTATCTCTTATGTATCTTTTTTATATCTCTTATATATCTCTTATATATCTCTTATATATCTCTTATATATCTTTTTTGTATCTCTTATGTATCTCTTATGTATCTCTTATATATCTCTTATATATCTCCTATATCTCTCCTATATCTCTCATATATCTCTCATATATCTCTCATGTATCTCTTATGTATCTCTTATGTATCTCTTATGTATCTCTTATATATCTCTTATATATCTCTTATATATCTCCTATATCTCTCCTATATCTCTCCTATATCTCTCATGTATCTCTCATGTATCTCTCATGTATCTCTTATATATCTCTTATATATCTCTTATATATCTCTTATGTATCTCTTATGTATCTCTTATGTATCTCTTATGTATCTCTTATGTATCTCTTATATATCTCTTATATATCTCTTATATATCTCTTATATATCTTTTTTATATCTCTTATATATCTCTTATATATCTCTTATATATCTCTTATATATCTCTTATATATCTCTTATGTATCTCTTATGTATCTCTTATGTATCTCTTATGTATCTCTTATGTATCTCTTATGTATCTCTTATGTATCTCTTATGTATCTCTTATGTATCTCTTATGTATCTCTCACGTATCTCTCACGTATCTCTCACGTATCTCTCATGTATCTCTCATGTATCTCTCATGTATCTCTCATGTATCTCTCCTGTATCTCTCCTGTATCTCTCCTGTATCTCTCCTGTATCTCTCCTGTATCTCTCCTGTATCTCTCCTGTATCTCTTATGTATCTCTTATGTATCTCCTATGTATCTCCTATATCTCTCCTATATCTCTCCTATATCTCTCCTATATCTCTCCTATATCTCTTATATATCTCTTATCTCTTATATATCTCTTATATAAGAGATATAGGAGATATATAAGAGATATATAAGAGATATATAAGAGATAAGAGATATATAAGAGATATATAAGAGATATATAAGAGATATATAAGAGATATATAAGAGATATAGGAGATATATAAGAGATATATATCTCTTATGTATCTCTTATATATCTCTTATATATCTCTTATATATCTCTTATATATCTCTTATATATCTCTTATATATCTCTTATATATCTCTTATATATCTCTTATATATCTCTTATATATCTCTTATATATCTCTTATATATCTCTTATCTCTTATGTATCTCTTATGTATCTCTTATGTATCTCTTATGTATCTCTTATATATCTCTTATGTATCTCTTATATATCTCTTATATATCTCTTATATATCTCTTATATATCTCTATATCTCTTATATATCTCTTATATATCTCTATCTCTTATATATCTTATATATCTCCTATATATCTCCTATATATCTCTTATATATCTCCTATATATCTCTTATGTATCTCTTATATATATCTCTTATATATCTCTTATGTATCTCTTATATATCTCTTATATATCTCTTATATCTTATATATCTCTTGTATATCTCTTATATATCTCCTATATCTCTTATATATCTCTTATATATCTCTTATATATCTCTATATATCTCTTATGTATCTCTTATATATATCTCTTATATATATCTTATATATCTCTATATCTCTTATATATCTCTTATATATCTCCTATATTTCTAATGTATCTCTTATATATCTCTTATATATCTCTTATATATCTCTTATATATCTCTTATATATCTCTTATATATCTCTTATATATCTCTTATCTCCTATATATCTCTTATATATCTCTTATATATCTCTTATATATCTCTTATATATCTCTTATATATCTCTTATCTCCTATATATCTCTTATATATCTCTTATATATCTCTTATATATCTCTTATATATCTCTTATGGCTTATATATCTCTTATGTATCTCTTATATATCTCTTATATATCTCTTATCTCTTATATATCTCTTATATATCTCTTATCTCTTATATATCTCTTATATATCTCTTATATATCTCTTATCTCCTATATATCTCTTATATATCTCTTATGTATCTCTTATATATCTCTTATATATCTCTTATATATCTCTTATATATCTCTTATATATCTCTTATATATCTCTTATATATCTCTTATATCTCTTATATATCTCTTATCTCTTATATATCTCTTATCTCTTATATATCTCTTATTTATCTCTTATATATCTCTTATTTATCTCTTATATATCTCTTATATATCTCTTATATATCTCTTATATATCTCTTATATATCTCTTATGTATCTCTTATATATCTCTTATATATCTCTTATATATCTCTTATCTCTTATATATCTCTTATGTATCTCTTATGTATCTCTTATGTATCTCTTATATATCTCTTATGTATCTCTTATATATCTCTTATATATCTCTTATATATCTCTTATTTATCTCTTATATATCTCTTATATATCTCTTATGTATCTTTTTTATATCTCTTATATATCTCTTATATATCTCTTATATATCTCTTATATATCTTTTTTGTATCTCTTATGTATCTCTTATGTATCTCTTATATATCTCTTATATATCTCCTATATCTCTCCTATATCTCTCATATATATCTCATATATCTCTTATGT
Organism: Crinia signifera; assembly: GCF_055691185.1. Taxonomy (NCBI): domain Eukaryota; kingdom Metazoa; phylum Chordata; class Amphibia; order Anura; family Myobatrachidae; genus Crinia; species Crinia signifera. The sequence goes on along the minus strand of NC_139228.1, from coordinate 31,951,926 downwards.
ATCTCTTATGTATCTCTTATGTATCTCTTATATATCTCTTATATATCTCTTATATATCTCCTATATCGCTTATATATCTCTTATATATCTCTTATATATCTCTTATATATCTCTATATCTCTTATATATCTCTTATGTATCTCTTATATATCTTTTATATCTTTTTTATATCTCTTATATATCTCTTATATATCTCTTATGTATCTCTTATATATCTCCTATATCTCTTATATATCTCTTATATATCTCTTATTTATCTCTTATATATCTCTTATATATCTCTTATGTATCTTTTTTATATCTCTTATATATCTCTTATATATCTCTTATATATCTCTTATATATCTCTTATATCTCTTATATATCTCTTATCTCTTATATATCTCTTATCTCTTATATATCTCTTATTTATCTCTTATATTTCTCTTATTTATCTCTTATATATCTCTTATATATCTCTTATATATCTCTTATATATCTCTTATGTATCTCTTATATATCTCTTATATATCTCTTATATATCTCTTATCTCTTATATATCTCTTATGTATCTCTTATGTATCTCTTATGTATCTCTTATATATCTCTTATGTATCTCTTATATATCTCTTATATATCTCTTATATATCTCCTATATCGCTTATATATCTCTTATATATCTCTTATATATCTCTTATATATCTCCTATATCTCTTATATATCTCTTATATATCTCTTATATATCTCTTATATATCTCTTATATATCTCTTATGTATCTCTTATGTATCTCTTATGTATCTCTTATGTATCTCTTATATATCTCTTATGTATCTCTTATGTATCTCTTATATATCTCTTATATATCTCCTATATCGCTTATATATCTCTTATATATCTCTTATATATCTCTTATATATCTCTTATATATCTCTATATCTCTTATATATCTCTTATGTATCTCTTATATATCTTTTTTATATCTCTTATATATCTCTTATATATCTCTTATGTATCTCTTATATATCTCCTATATCTCTTATATATCTCTTATATATCTCTTATGTATCTCTTATGTATCTTTTTTATATCTCTTATATATCTCTTATATATCTCTTATATATCTCTTATATATCTTTTTTGTATCTCTTATGTATCTCTTATATATCTCTTATATATCTCCTATATCTCTCCTATATCTCTCATATATCTCTCATGTATCTCTCATGTATCTCTTATGTATCTCTTATGTATCTCTTATGTATCTCTTATGTATCTCTTATGTATCTCTTATATATCTCTTATATATCTCCTATATCTCTCCTATATCTCTCCTATATCTCTCATATATCTCTCCTATATCTCTCATATATCTCTCATGTATCTCTTATATATCTCTTATGTATCTCTTATATATCTCTTATATATCTCTTATATATCTCTTATATATCTCTTATGTATCTCTTATGTATCTCTTATGTATCTCTTATGTATCTCTTATGTATCTCTTATGTATCTCTTATATATCTCTTATATATCTCTTATATATCTCTTATATATCTTTTTTATATCTCTTATATATCTCTTATGTATCTCTTATGTATCTCTTATATATCTCTTATATATCTCTTATATATCTCTTATGTATCTCTTATATATCTCTTATATATCTCTTATGTATCTCTTATCTCTTATATATCTCTTATGTATCTCTTATGTATCTCTTATGTATCTCTTATGTATCTCTCATGTATCTCTCATGTATCTCTCATGTATCTCTCATGTATCTCTCCTGTATCTCTCCTGTATCTCTCCTGTATCTCTCCTGTATCTCTCCTGTATCTCTCCTGTATCTCTTATGTATCTCCTATGTATCTCCTATATCTCTCCTATATCTCTCCTATATCTCTCCTATATCTCTCCTATATCTCTCCTATATCTCTTATATATCTCTTATCTCTTATATATCTCTTATATAAGAGATATAGGAGATATATAAGAGATATATAAGAGATATATAAGAGATAAGAGATATATAAGAGATATATAAGAGATATATAAGAGATATATAAGAGATATATAAGAGATATATAAGAGATATATAAGAGATATAGGAGATATATAAGAGATATATATCTCTTATATATCTCTTATATATCTCTTATATATCTCTTATATATCTCTTATATATCTCTTATATATCTCTTATATATCTCTTATATATCTCTTATGTATCTCTTATGTATCTCTTATGTATCTCTTATGTATCTCTTATATATCTCTTATGTATCTCTTATATATCTCTTATATATCTCTTATATATCTCCTATATCGCTTATATATCTCTTATATATCTCTTATATATCTCTTATATATCTCTTATATATCTCTATATCTCTTATATATCTCTTATATATCTCTATCTATTATATATCTTATATATCTCCTATATATCTCCTATATATCTCTTATATATCTCCTATATATCTCTTATGTATCTCTTATATATATCTCTTATATATCTCTTATGTATCTCTTATATATCTCTTATATATCTCTTATATCTTATATATCTCTTGTATATCTCTTATATATCTCCTATATCTCTTATATATCTCTTATATATCTCTTATATATCTCTATATATCTCTTATGTATCTCTTATATATATCTCTTATATATATCTTATATATCTCTATATCTCTCTTATATATCTCCTATATTTCTAATGTATCTCTTATATATCTCTTATATATCTCTTATATATCTCTTATATATCTCTTATATATCTCTTATCTCCTATATATCTCCTATATATCTCTTATATATCTCTTATATATCTCTTATATATCTCTTATATATCTCTTATATATCTCTTATCTCCTATATATCTCTTATATATCTCTTATATATCTCTTATATATCTCTTATATATCTCTTATGGCTTATATATCTCTTATGTATCTCTTATATATCTCTTATATATCTCTTATCTCTTATATATCTCTTATATATCTCTTATATATCTCTTATATATCTCTTATATCTTATATATCTCTTATATATCTCTTATATATCTCTTATCTCCTATATATCTCTTATATATCTCTTATGTATCTCTTATATATCTCTTATATATCTCTTATATATCTCTTATATATCTCTTATATATCTCTTATATATCTCATATATATCTCTTATATATCTCTTATATCTCTTATATATCTCTTATCTCTTATATATCTCTTATCTCTTATATATCTCTTATTTATCTCTTATATATCTCTTATTTATCTCTTATATATCTCTTATATATCTCTTATATATCTCTTATATATCTCTTATATATCTCTTATGTATCTCTTATATATCTCTTATATATCTCTTATATATCTCTTATATATCTCCTATATCGCTTATATATCTCTTATATATCTCTTATATATCTCTTATATATCTCTTATATATCTCTATATCTCTTATATATCTCTTATATATCTCTATCTCTTATATATCTTATATATCTCCTATATATCTCCTATATATCTCTTATATATCTCCTATATATCTCTTATGTATCTCTTATATATATCTCTTATATATCTCTTATGTATCTCTTATATATCTCTTATATATCTCTTATATCTTATATATCTCTTGTATATCTCTTATATATCTCCTATATCTCTTATATATCTCTATATATCTCTTATGTATCTCTTATATATATCTTATATATCTCTATATCTCTTATATATCTCTTATATATCTCCTATATTTCTAATGTATCTCTTATATATCTCTTATATATCTCTTATATATCTCTTATATATCTCTTATATATCTCTTATATATCTCTTATCTCCTATATATCTCTTATATATCTCTTATATATCTCTTATATATCTCTTATATATCTCTTATATATCTCTTATATATCTCTTATCTCCTATATATCTCTTATATATCTCTTATATATCTCTTATCTCTTATATATCTCTTATATATCTCTTATATATCTCTTATCTCCTATATATCTCTTATATATCTCTTATGTATCTCTTATATATCTCTTATATATCTCTTATATATCTCTTATATATCTCTTATATATCTCTTATATATCTCTTATATATCTCTTATATATCTCTTATATATCTCTTATATATCTCTTATATATCTCTTATATCTCTTATATATCTCTTATTTATCTCTTATTTATCTCTTATATATCTCTTATATATCTCTTATATATCTCTTATATATCTCTTATATATCTCTTATGTATCTCTTATATATCTCTTATATATCTCTTATATATCTCTTATATATCTCTTATATATCTCTTATATATCTCTTATATATCTCTTATATATCTCTTATATATCTCTTATATATCTCTTATATATCTCTTATATCTCTTATATATCTCTTATTTATCTCTTATTTATCTCTTATATATCTCTTATATATCTCTTATATATCTCTTATGTATCTCTTATGTATCTCTTATATATCTCTTATATATCTCTTATATATCTCTTATCTCTTATATATCTCTTATGTATCTCTTATGTATCTCTTATGTATCTCTTATATATCTCTTATGTATCTCTTATATATCTCTTATATATCTCTTATATATCTCCTATATCGCTTATATATCTCTTATGTATCTCTTATGTATCTCTTATGTATCTCTTATGTATCTCTTATGTATCTCTTATATATCTCTTATGTATCTCTTATATATCTCTTATATATCTCCTATATCGCTTATATATCTCTTATATATCTCTTATATATCTCTTATATATCTCTTATATATCTCTATATCTCTTATATATCTCTTATATATCTCTTATATATCTCTTATATATCTCTTATATATCTCCTATATCTCTTATATATCTCTTATGTATCTTTTTTATATCTCTTATATATCTCTTATATATCTCTTATATATCTCTTATATATCTTTTTTGTATCTCTTATGTATCTCTTATGTATCTCTTATATATCTCCTATATCTCTCCTATATCTCTCCTATATCTCTCATGTATCTCTTATATATCTCTTATATATCTCTTATATATCTCTTATATATCTCTTATATATCTCTTATATATCTCTTATATATCTCTTATATATATATATATATATATCTCTTATATATCTCTTATATATCTCTTATATATCTCTTATGTATCTCTTATGTATCTCTTATATATCTCTTATATATCTCTTATATATCTTTTTTATATCTCTTATATATCTCTTATGTATCTCTTATGTATCTCTTATGTATCTCTTATATATCTCTTATGTATCTCTTATGTATCTCTTATATATCTCTTATATATCTCTTATGTATCTCTTATCTCTTATATATCTCTTATGTATCTCTTATGTATCTCTTATGTATCTCTTATGTATCTCTTATGTATCTCTTATGTATCTCTTATGTATCTCTTATGTATCTCTCATGTATCTCTCATGTATCTCTCATGTATCTCTCCTGTATCTCTCCTGTATCTCTCCTGTATCTCTCCTGTATCTCTCCTGTATCTCTCCTGTATCTCTCCTGTATCTCTCCTGTATCTCTCATGTATCTCTCATGTATCTCTCCTGTATCTCTTATGTATCTCTTATGTATCTCTTATGTATCTCCTATGTATCTCCTATATCTCTCCTATATCTCTCCTATATCTCTCCTGTATCTCTCATGTATCTCTTATGTATCTCTTATGTATCTCTTATGTATCTCTTATGTATCTCTTATATATCTCTTATGTATCTCTTATGTATCTCTTATGTATCTCTTATGTATCTCTTATCTCTTATATATCTCTTATGTATCTCTTATCTCTTATATATCTCTTATATATCTCTTATGTATCTCTTATGTATCTCTTATGTATCTCTTATATATCTCTTATATATCTCCTATATCTCTCCTATATCTCTCATATATCTCTCATATATCTCTTATGTATCTCTTATGTATCTCTTATGTATCTCTTATGTATCTCTTATATATCTCTTATATATCTCCTATATCGCTTATATATCTCTTATATATCTCTCATATATCTCTTATGTATCTCTTATGTATCTCTTATGTATCTCTTATGTATCTCTTATATATCTCTTATATATCTCTTATGTATCTCTTATCTCTTATATATCTCTTATGTATCTCTTATCTCTTATATATCTCTTATATATCTCTTATATATCTCCTATATCGCTTATATATCTCTTATGTATCTCTTATGTATCTCTTATATATCTTATATATCTCTTATATATCTCTTATATCTCTTATATATCTCTTATATATCTCTTATATATCTCTTATATATCTCTTATATATCTCTTATGTATCTCTTATGTATCTCTTATGTATCTCTTATATATCTCTTATATATCTCTTATGTATCTCTTATATATCTCTTATATATCTCTTATATCGCTTATATATCTCTTATATATCTCTTATATATCTCTTATATATCTCTTATATATCTCTTATATATCTCTATATCTCTTATATATCTCTTATGTATCTCTTATATATCTTTTTTATATCTCTTATATATCTCTTATATATCTCTTATGTATCTCTTATATATCTCCTATATCTCTTATATATCTCTTATATATCTCTTATTTATCTCTTATATATCTCTTATATATCTCTTATGTATCTTTTTTATATCTCTTATATATCTCTTATATATCTCTTATATATCTCTTATATCTCTTATATATCTCTTATATATCTCTTATATCTCTTATATATCTCTTATCTCTTATATATCTCTTATCTCTTATATATCTCTTATTTATCTCTTATATATCTCTTATATATCTCTTATATATCTCTTATATATCTCTTATATATCTCTTATGTATCTCTTATATATCTCTTATATATCTCTTATATATCTCTTATATATCTCTTATCTCTTATATATCTCTTATGTATCTCTTATGTATCTCTTATGTATCTCTTATATATCTCTTATGTATCTCTTATATATCTCTTATATATCTCTTATATATCTCCTATATCGCTTATATATCTCTTATATATCTCTTATATATCTCTTATATATCTCTTATATCTCTTATATATCTCTTATTTATCTCTTATATATCTCTTATGTATCTCTTATGTATCTCTTATGTATCTCTTATGTATCTCTTATGTATCTCTTATATATCTCTTATATATCTCTTATATATCTCTTATATATCTCTATATCTCTTATATATCTCTTATGTATCTCTTATATATCTTTTTTATATCTCTTATATATCTCTTATATATCTCTTATGTATCTTTTATATATCTCCTATATCTCTTATATATCTCTTATATATCTCTTATTTATCTCTTATATATCTCTTATATATCTCTTATGTATCTTTTTTATATCTCTTATATATCTCTTATATATCTCTTATATATCTCTTATATATCTTTTTTGTATCTCTTATGTATCTCTTATGTATCTCTTATATATCTCTTATATATCTCCTATATCTCTCCTATATCTCTCATATATCTCTCATATATCTCTCATATATCTCTTATGTATCTCTTATGTATCTCTTATGTATCTCTTATATATCTCTTATATATCTCTTATATATCTCCTATATCGCTTATATATCTCTTATATATCTCTTATATATCTCTTATATATCTCTTATATATCTCTATATCTCTTATATATCTCTTATGTATCTCTTATATATCTTTTTTATATCTCTTATATATCTCTTATATATCTCTTATGTATCTCTTATATATCTCCTATATCTCTTATATATCTCTTATATATCTCTTATTTATCTCTTATATATCTCTTATATATCTCTTATGTATCTTTTTTATATCTCTTATATATCTCTTATATATCTCTTATATATCTCTTATATCTCATATATATCTCTTATCTCTTATATATCTCTTATCTCTTATATATCTCTTATTTATCTCTTATTTATCTCTTATATATCTCTTATTTATCTCTTATATATCTCTTATATATCTCTTATATATCTCTTATATATCTCTTATGTATCTCTTATATATCTCTTATATATCTCTTATATATCTCTTATCTCTTATATATCTCTTATGTATCTCTTATAGATATCTTATGTATCTCTTATATATCTCTTATATATCTCTTATATATCTCTTATATATCTCTTATATATCTCTTATATATCTCTTATATATCTCTTATATATCTCTTATATATCTCTTATATATCTCTTATATTTATATATCTCTTATATATCTCTTATATATCTCTTATATATCTCTTATATATCTCTTATGTATCTCTTATGTATCTCTTATGTATCTCTTATGTATCTCTTATGTATCTCTTATGTATCTCTTATATATCTCTTATGTATCTCTTATGTATCTCTTATATATCTCTTATATATCTCCTATATCGCTTATATATCTCTTATATATCTCTTATATATCTCTTATATATCTCTATATCTCTTATATATCTCTTATGTATCTCTTATATATCTTTTTTATATCTCTTATATATCTCTTATATATCTCTTATGTATCTCTTATATATCTCCTATATCTCTTATATATCTCTTATGTATCTCTTATGTATCTCTTATGTATCTTTTTTATATCTCTTATATATCTCTTATATATCTCTTATATATCTCTTATATATCTTTTTTGTATCTCTTATGTATCTCTTATGTATCTCTTATATATCTCTTATATATCTCCTATATCTCTCCTATATCTCTCATATATCTCTCATATATCTCTCATGTATCTCTCATGTATCTCTTATGTATCTCTTATGTATCTCTTATATATCTCTTATATATCTCTTATATATCTCCTATATCTCTCCTATATCTCTCATGTATCTCTCATGTATCTCTCATGTATCTCTTATGTATCTCTTATATATCTCTTATATATCTCTTATATATCTCTTATGTATCTCTTATGTATCTCTTATGTATCTCTTATGTATCTCTTATGTATCTCTTATATATCTCTTATATATCTCTTATATATCTCTTATATATCTCTTATATATCTCTTATATATCTTTTTTATATCTCTTATATATCTCTTATTTATCTCTTATATATCTCTTATATATCTCTTATATATCTCTTATATATCTCTTATGTATCTCTTATATATCTCTTATATATCTCTTATATATCTCTTATCTCTTATATATCTCTTATGTATCTCTTATGTATCTCTTATGTATCTCTTATATATCTCTTATGTATCTCTTATATATCTCTTATATATCTCTTATATATCTCCTATATCTCTTATATATCTCTTATATATCTCTTATATATCTCTTATATATCTCTTATATATCTCTTATGTATCTCTTATGTATCTCTTATGTATCTCTTATGTATCTCTTATGTATCTCTTATATATCTCTTATGTATCTCTTATGTATCTCTTATATATCTCTTATATATCTCCTATATCGCTTATATATCTCTTATATATCTCTTATATATCTCTTATATATCTCTTATATATCTATATATCTCTTATATATCTCTTATGTATCTCTTATATATCTTTTTTATATCTCTTATATATCTCTTATATATCTCTTATGTATCTCTTATATATCTCCTATATCTCTTATATATCTCTTATATATCTCTTATGTATCTCTTATGTATCTTTTTTATATCTCTTATATATCTCTTATATATCTCTTATATATCTCTTATATATCTTTTTTGTATCTCTTATGTATCTCTTATGTATCTCTTATATATCTCTTATATATCTCCTATATCTCTCCTATATCTCTCCTATATCTCTCATATATCTCTCATATATCTCTCATGTATCTCTTATATATCTCTTATGTATCTCTTATATATCTCTTATATATCTCTTATATATCTCTTATATATCTCTTATATATCTCTTATGTATCTCTTATGTATCTCTTATGTATCTCTTATGTATCTCTTATGTATCTCTTATATATCTCTTATATATCTCTTATATATCTCTTATATATCTTTTTTATATCTCTTATATATCTCTTATGTATCTCTTATGTATCTCTTATATATCTCTTATATATCTCTTATATATCTCTTATGTATCTCTTATATATCTCTTATATATCTCTTATGTATCTCTTATCTCTTATATATCTCTTATGTATCTCTTATGTATCTCTTATGTATCTCTTATGTATCTCTCATGTATCTCTCATGTATCTCTCATGTATCTCTCATGTATCTCTCCTGTATCTCTCCTGTATCTCTCCTGTATCTCTCCTGTATCTCTCCTGTATCTCTCCTGTATCTCTCCTGTATCTCTCCTGTATCTCTCCTGTATCTCTTATGTATCTCCTATGTATCTCCTATATCTCTCCTATATCTCTCCTATATCTCTCCTATATCTCTCCTATATCTCTCCTATATCTCTCCTATATCTCTTATATATCTCTTATATATCTCTTATCTCTTATATATCTCTTATATAAGAGATATAGGAGATATATAAGAGATATATAAGAGATATATAAGAGATAAGAGATATATAAGAGATATATAAGAGATATATAAGAGATATATAAGAGATATAGGAGATATATAAGAGATATATATCTCTTATATATCTCTTATATATCTCTTATATATCTCTTATATATCTCTTATATATCTCTTATGTATCTCTTATGTATCTCTTATGTATCTCTTATGTATCTCTTATATATCTCTTATGTATCTCTTATATATCTCTTATATATCTCTTATATATCTCCTATCTCGCTTATATATCTCTTATATATCTCTTATATATCTCTTATATATCTCTATATCTCTTATATATCTCTTATATATCTCTATCTCTTATATATCTTATATATCTCCTATATATCTCCTATATATCTCTTATATATCTCCTATATATCTCTTATGTATCTCTTATATATATCTCTTATATATCTCTTATGTATCTCTTATATATCTCTTATATATCTCTTATATATCTCTTATATCTTATATATCTCTTGTATATCTCTTATATATCTCCTATATCTCTTATATATCTCTTATATATCTCTTATATATCTCTATATATCTCTTATGTATCTCTTATATATATCTCTTATATATATCTTATATATCTCTATATCTCTTATATATCTCTTATATATCTCCTATATTTCTAATGTATCTCTTATATATCTCTTATATATCTCTTATATATCTCTTATATATCTCTTATATATCTCTTATATATCTCTTATCTCCTATATATCTCTTATATATCTCTTATATATCTCTTATATATCTCTTATATATCTCTTATATATCTCTTATCTCCTATATATCTCTTATATATCTCTTATATATCTCTTATATATCTCTTATATATCTCTTATGGCTTATATATCTCTTATGTATCTCTTATATATCTCTTATATATCTCTTATCTCTTATATATCTCTTATATATCTCTTATATATCTCTTATCTCTTATATATCTCTTATATATCTCTTATATATCTCTTATCTCCTATATATCTCTTATATATCTCTTATGTATCTCTTATATATCTCTTATATATCTCTTATATATCTCTTATATATCTCTTATATATCTCTTATATATCTCTTATATATCTCTTATATATCTCTTATATCTCTTATATATCTCTTATCTCATATATCTCTTATCTCTTATATATCTCTTATTTATCTCTTATATATCTCTTATTTATCTCTTATATATCTCTTATATATCTCTTATATATCTCTTATATATCTCTTATATATCTCTTATGTATCTGTTATATATCTCTTATATATCTCTTATATATCTCTTATATATCTCCTATATCGCTTATATATCTCTTATATATCTCTTATATATCTCTTATATATCTCTTATATATCTCTATATCTCTTATATATCTCTTATATATCTCTATCTCTTATATATCTTATATATCTCCTATATATCTCCTATATATCTCTTATATATCTCCTATATATCTCTTATGTATCTCTTATATATATCTCTTATATATCTCTTATGTATCTCTTATATATCTCTTATATATCTCTTATATCTTATATATCTCTTATATATCTCTTATATATCTCTATATCTCTTATATATCTCTTATATATCTCCTATATTTCTAATGTATCTCTTATATATCTCTTATATATCTCTTATATATCTCTTATATATCTCTTATATATCTCTTATCTCCTATATATCTCTTATATATCTCTTATATATCTCTTATATATCTCTTATATATCTCTTATCTCCTATATATCTCTTATATATCTCTTATATATCTCTTATCTCTTATATATCTCTTATATATCTCTTATATATCTCTTATCTCCTATATATCTCTTATATATCTCTTATGTATCTCTTATATATCTCTTATATATCTCTTATATATCTCTTATATATCTCTTATATATCTCTTATATATCTCTTATATATCTCTTATATATCTCTTATATATCTCTTATATATCTCTTATATATCTCTTATATATCTCTTATATATCTCTTATATATCTCTTATATATCTCTTATATATCTCTTATATCTCTTATATATCTCTTATTTATCTCTTATTTATCTCTTATATATCTCTTATATATCTCTTATATATCTCTTATATATCTCTTATATATCTCTTATGTATCTCTTATATATCTCTTATATATCTCTTATATATCTCTTATCTCTTATATATCTCTTATGTATCTCTTATGTATCTCTTATGTATCTCTTATATATCTCTTATGTATCTCTTATATATCTCTTATATATCTCTTATATATCTCCTATATCGCTTATATATCTCTTATGTATCTCTTATGTATCTCTTATGTATCTCTTATGTATCTCTTATGTATCTCTTATATATCTCTTATGTATCTCTTATATATCTCTTATATATCTCCTATATCGCTTATATATCTCTTATATATCTCTTATATATCTCTTATATATCTCTTATATATCTCTTATATATCTCTATATCTCTTATATATCTCTTATATATCTCTTATATATCTCTTATATATCTCTTATATATCTCTTATATATCTCCTATATCTCTTATTTATCTCTTATATATCTCTTATATATCTCTTATGTATCTTTTTTATATCTCTTATATATCTCTTATATATCTCTTATATATCTCTTATATATCTTTTTTGTATCTCTTATGTATCTCTTATGTATCTCTTATATATCTCCTATATCTCTCCTATATCTCTCCTATATCTCTCATGTATCTCTTATATATCTCTTATATATCTCTTATATATCTCTTATATATCTCGTATATATCTTATATATCTCTTATATATATATATATATATATATATATATATCTCTTATATATCTCTTATATATCTCTTATATATCTCTTATGTATCTCTTATGTATCTCTTATATATCTCTTATATATCTCTTATATATCTTTTTTATATCTCTTATATATCTCTTATGTATCTCTTATGTATCTCTTATGTATCTCTTATATATCTCTTATGTATCTCTTATGTATCTCTTATGTATCTCTTATGTATCTCTTATCTCTTATATATCTCTTATGTATCTCTTATGTATCTCTTATGTATCTCTTCTGTATCTCTTATGTATCTCTTATGTATCTCTTATGTATCTCTCATGTATCTCTCATGTATCTCTCATGTATCTCTCATGTATCTCTCATGTATCTCTCATGTATCTCTCATGTATCTCTCATGTATCTCTCCTGTATCTCTCCTGTATCTCTCCTGTATCTCTCCTGTATCTCTCCTGTATCTCTCCTGTATCTCTCCTGTATCTCTCCTGTATCTCTTATGTATCTCTTATGTATCTCCTATGTATCTCCTATATCTCTCCTATATCTCTCCTATATCTCTCCTGTATCTCTCATGTATCTCTTATGTATCTCTTATGTATCTCTTATGTATCTCTTATGTATCTCTTATATATCTCTTATGTATCTCTTATGTATCTCTTATGTATCTCTTATGTATCTCTTATGTATCTCTTATGTATCTCTTATGTATCTCTTATCTCTTATATATCTCTTATGTATCTCTTATCTCTTATATATCTCTTATATATCTCTTATGTATCTCTTATGTATCTCTTATATATCTCTTATATATCTCTTATCTCTTATATATCTCTTATGTATCTCTTATCTCTTATATATCTCTTATATATCTCTTATATATCTCCTATATCGCTTATATATCTCTTATGTATCTCTTATGTATCTCTTATGTATCTCTTATGTATCTCTTATATATCTCTTATATATCTCTTATATATCTCCTATATCTCTTATATATCTCTTATATATCTCTTATATATCTCTTATATATCTCTTATGTATCTCTTATGTATCTCTTATGTATCTCTTATGTATCTCTTATGTATCTCTTATATATCTCTTATGTATCTCTTATATATCTCTTATATATCTCTTATATATCTCTTATATTGCTTATATATCTCTTATATATCTCTTATATATCTCTTATATATCTCTTATATATCTCTATATCTCTTATATATCTCTTATGTATCTCTTATATATCTTTTTTATATCTCTTATATATCTCTTATATATCTCTTATGTATCTCTTATATATCTCCTATATCTCTTATATATCTCTTATATATCTCTTATTTATCTCTTATATATCTCTTATATATCTCTTATGTATCTTTTTTATATCTCTTATATATCTCTTATATATCTCTTATATATCTCTTATATCTCTTATATATCTCTTATCTCTTATATATCTCTTATCTCTTATATATATCTTATTTATCTCTTATATATCTCTTATATATCTCTTATATATCTCTTATATATCTCTTATGTATCTCTTATATATCTCTTATATATCTCTTATATATCTCTTATATATCTCTTATCTCTTATATATCTCTTATGTATCTCTTATGTATCTCTTATGTATCTCTTATATATCTCTTATGTATCTCTTATATATCTCTTATATATCTCTTATATATCTCCTATATCGCTTATATATCTCTTATATATCTCTTATATATCTCTTATATATCTCCTATATCTCTTATATATCTCTTATATATCTCTTATATATCTCTTATGTATCTCTTATGTATCTCTTATGTATCTCTTATGTATCTCTTATGTATCTCTTATATATCTCTTATATATCTCTTATATATCTCTTATATATCTCTATATCTCTTATATATCTCTTATGTATCTCTTATATATCTTTTTTATATCTCTTATATATCTCTTATGTATCTCTTATGTATCTTTTATATATCTCCTATATCTCTTATATATCTCTTATATATCTCTTATTTATCTCTTATATATCTCTTATATATCTCTTATGTATCTTTTTTATATCTCTTATATATCTCTTATATATCTCCTATATCTCTCCTATATCTCTCATATATCTCTCATATATCTCTCATATATCTCTTATGTATCTCTTATGTATCTCTTATGTATCTCTTATATATCTCTTATATATCTCTTATATATCTCCTATATCGCTTATATATCTCTTATATATCTCTTATATATCTCTTATATATCTCTTATATATCTCTATATCTCTTATATATCTCTTATGTATCTCTTATATATCTTTTTTATATCTCTTATATATCTCTTATATATCTCTTATGTATCTCTTATATATCTCCTATATCTCTTATATATCTCTTATATATCTCTTATTTATCTCTTATATATCTCTTATATATCTCTTATGTATCTTTTTTATATCTCTTATATATCTCTTATATATCTCTTATATATCTCTTATATCTCTTATATATCTCTTATCTCTTATATATCTCTTATTTATCTCTTATATATCTCTTATTTATCTCTTATATATCTCTTATATATCTCTTATATATCTCTTATATATCTCTTATATATCTCTTATGTATCTCTTATATATCTCTTATATATCTCTTATATATCTCTTATCTCTTATATATCTCTTATGTATCTCTTATGTATCTCTTATGTATCTCTTATATATCTCTTATGTATCTCTTATATATCTCTTATATATCTCTTATATATCTCCTATATCGCTTATATATCTCTTATATATCTCTTATATATCTCTTATATATCTCCTATATCTCTTATATATCTCTTATATATCTCTTATATATCTCTTATATATCTCTTATGTATCTCTTATGTATCTCTTATATATCTCCTATATCTCTCCTGTATCTCTCCTGTATCTCTCATGTATCTCTCATGTATCTCTTATGTATCTCTTATGTATCTCTTATATATCTCTTATATATCTCTTATATATCTCTTATATATCTTTTTTATATCTCTTATATATCTCTTATGTATCTCTTATGTATCTCTTATATATCTCTTATATATCTCTTATATATCTCTTATGTATCTCTTATATATCTCTTATATATCTCTTATGTATCTCTTATCTCTTATATATCTCTTATGTATCTCTTATCTCTTATATATCTCTTATGTATCTCTTATGTATCTCTTATGTATCTCTTATGTATCTCTTATGTATCTCTTATGTATCTCTTATGTATCTCTCACGTATCTCTCACGTATCTCTCATGTATCTCTCATGTATCTCTCATGTATCTCTCATGTATCTCTCATGTATCTCTCATGTATCTCTCCTGTATCTCTCCTGTATCTCTCCTGTATCTCTCCTGTATCTCTCCTGTATCTCTCCTGTATCTCTCCTGTATCTCTCATGTATCTCTTATGTATCTCCTATGTATCTCCTATATCTCTCCTATATCTCTCCTATATCTCTCCTATATCTCTCCTATATCTCTTATATATCTCTTATCTCTTATATATCTCTTATATAAGAGATATAGGAGATATATAAGAGATATATAAGAGATATATAAGAGATAAGAGATATATAAGAGATATATAAGAGATATATAAGAGATATATAAGAGATATATAAGAGATATAGGTGATATATAAGAGATATATATCTCTTATGTATCTCTTATATATCTCTTATATATCTCTTATATATCTCTTATATATCTCTTATATATCTCTTATATATCTCTTATATATCTCTTATATATCTCTTATATATCTCTTATATATCTCTTATATATCTCTTATCTCTTATGTATCTCTTATGTATCTCTTATGTATCTCTTATGTATCTCTTATATATCTCTTATGTATCTCTTATATATCTCTTATATATCTCTTATATATCTCCTATATCGCTTATATATCTCTTATATATCTCTTATATATCTCTTATATATCTCTTATATATCTCTATATCTCTTATATATCTCTTATATATCTCTATCTCTTATATATCTTATATATCTCCTATATATCTCCTATATATCTCTTATATATCTCCTATATATCTCTTATGTATCTCTTATATATATCTCTTATATATCTCTTATGTATCTCTTATATATCTCTTATATATCTCTTATATCTTATATATCTCTTGTATATCTCTTATATATCTCCTATATCTCTTATATATCTCTTATATATCTCTTATATATCTCTATATATCTCTTATGTATCTCTTATATATATCTCTTATATATATCTTATATATCTCTATATCTCTTATATATCTCTTATATATCTCCTATATTTCTAATGTATCTCTTATATATCTCTTATATATCTCTTATATATCTCTTATATATCTCTTATATATCTCTTATATATCTCTTATCTCCTATATATCTCTTATATATCTCTTATATATCTCTTATATATCTCTTATATATCTCTTATCTCCTATATATCTCTTATATATCTCTTATATATCTCTTATATATCTCTTATATTTCTCTTATGTATCTCTTATGTATCTCTTATGTATCTCTTATATATCTCTTATGTATCTCTTATATATCTCTTATATATCTCTTATATATCTCTTATTTATCTCTTATATATCTCTTATATATCTCTTATGTATCTTTTTTATATCTCTTATATATCTCTTATATATCTCTTATATATCTCTTATATATCTTTTTTGTATCTCTTATGTATCTCTTATGTATCTCTTATATATCTCTTATATATCTCCTATATCTCTCCTATATCTCTCATATATCTCTCATATATCTCTTATGTATCTCTTATGTATCTCTTATGTATCTCTTATATATCTCTTATATATCTCTTATATATCTCCTATATCGCTTATATATCTCTTATATATCTCTTATATATCTCTTATATATCTCTATATCTCTTATATATCTCTTATGTATCTCTTATATATCTTTTTTATATCTCTTATATATCTCTTATATATCTCTTATGTATCTCTTATATATCTCCTATATCTCTTATATATCTCTTATATATCTCTTATTTATCTCTTATATATCTCTTATATATCTCTTATGTATCTTTTTTATATCTCTTATATATCTCTTATATATCTCTTATATATCTCTTATATCTCTTATATATCTCTTATCTCTTATATATCTCTTATCTCTTATATATCTCTTATTTATCTCTTATATATCTCTTATTTATCTCTTATATATCTCTTATATATCTCTTATATATCTCTTATATATCTCTTATCTCTTATATATCTCGTATGTATCTCTTATGTATCTCTTATATATCTCTTATGTATCTCTTATATATCTCTTATATATCTCTTATATATCTCCTATATCGCTTATATATCTCTTATATATCTCTTATATATCTCTTATATATCTCCTATATCTCTTATATATCTCTTATATATCTCTTATATATCTCTTATATATCTCTTATATATCTCTTATGTATCTCTTATGTATCTCTTATGTATCTCTTATGTATCTCTTATGTATCTCTTATATATCTCTTATGTATCTCTTATGTATCTCTTATATATCTCCTATATCGCTTATATATCTCTTATATATCTCTTATATATCTCTTATATATCTCTATATCTCTTATATATCTCTTATGTATCTCTTATATATCTTTTTTATATCTCTTATATATCTCTTATATATCTCTTATGTATCTCTTATATATCTCCTATATCTCTTATATATCTCTTATATATCTCTTATGTATCTCTTATGTATCTTTTTTATATCTCTTATATATCTCTTATATATCTCTTATATATCTCTTATATATCTTTTTTGTATCTCTTATGTATCTCTTATGTATCTCTTATATATCTCTTATATATCTCCTATATCTCTCCTATATCTCTCCTATATCTCTCCTATATCTCTCATGTATCTCTCATGTATCTCTTATGTATCTCTTATGTATCTCTTATGTATCTCTTATGTATCTCTTATGTATCTCTTATATATCTCTTATATATCTCCTATATCTCTCCTATATCTCTCCTATATCTCTCCTATATCTCTCATATATCTCTCATATATCTCTCATGTATCTCTCATGTATCTCTTATGTATCTCTTATATATCTCTTATGTATCTCTTATATATCTCTTATATCTCTTATATATCTCTTATCTCTTATATATCTCTTATTTATCTCTTATATATCTCTTATTTATCTCTTATATATCTCTTATATATCTCTTATATATCTCTTATATATCTCTTATATATCTCTTATGTATCTCTTATATATCTCTTATATATCTCTTATATATCTCTTATCTCTTATATATCTCTTATGTATCTCTTATGTATCTCTTATGTATCTCTTATATATCTCTTATGTATCTCTTATATATCTCTTATATATCTCTTATATATCTCCTATATCGCTTATATATCTCTTATATATCTCTTATATATCTCTTATATATCTCCTATATCTCTTATATATCTCTTATATATCTCTTATATATCTCTTATATATCTCTTATGTATCTCTTATGTATCTCTTATATATCTCCTATATCTCTCCTGTATCTCTCCTGTATCTCTCATGTATCTCTCATGTATCTCTTATGTATCTCTTATGTATCTCTTATATATCTCTTATATATCTCTTATATATCTCTTATATATCTTTTTTATATCTCTTATATATCTCTTATGTATCTCTTATGTATCTCTTATATATCTCTTATATATCTCTTATATATCTCTTATGTATCTCTTATATATCTCTTATATATCTCTTATGTATCTCTTATCTCTTATATATCTCTTATGTATCTCTTATCTCTTATATATCTCTTATGTATCTCTTATGTATCTCTTATGTATCTCTTATGTATCTCTTATGTATCTCTTATGTATCTCTTATGTATCTCTCACGTATCTCTCACGTATCTCTCACGTATCTCTCATGTATCTCTCATGTATCTCTCATGTATCTCTCATGTATCTCTCATGTATCTCTCCTGTATCTCTCCTGTATCTCTCCTGTATCTCTCCTGTATCTCTCCTGTATCTCTCCTGTATCTCTCCTGTATCTCTCATGTATCTCTTATGTATCTCCTATGTATCTCCTATATCTCTCCTATATCTCTCCTATATCTCTCCTATATCTCTCCTATATCTCTTATATATCTCTTATCTCTTATATATCTCTTATATAAGAGATATAGGAGATATATAAGAGATATATAAGAGATATATAAGAGATAAGAGATATATAAGAGATATATAAGAGATATATAAGAGATATATAAGAGATATATAAGAGATATAGGTGATATATAAGAGATATATATCTCTTATGTATCTCTTATATATCTCTTATATATCTCTTATATATCTCTTATATATCTCTTATATATCTCTTATATATCTCTTATATATCTCTTATATATCTCTTATATATCTCTTATATATCTCTTATATATCTCTTATCTCTTATGTATCTCTTATGTATCTCTTATGTATCTCTTATGTATCTCTTATATATCTCTTATGTATCTCTTATATATCTCTTATATATCTCTTATATATCTCCTATATCGCTTATATATCTCTTATATATCTCTTATATATCTCTTATATATCTCTTATATATCTCTATATCTCTTATATATCTCTTATATATCTCTATCTCTTATATATCTTATATATCTCCTATATATCTCCTATATATCTCTTATATATCTCCTATATATCTCTTATGTATCTCTTATATATATCTCTTATATATCTCTTATGTATCTCTTATATATCTCTTATATATCTCTTATATCTTATATATCTCTTGTATATCTCTTATATATCTCCTATATCTCTTATATATCTCTTATATATCTCTTATATATCTCTATATATCTCTTATGTATCTCTTATATATATCTCTTATATATATCTTATATATCTCTATATCTCTTATATATCTCTTATATATCTCCTATATTTCTAATGTATCTCTTATATATCTCTTATATATCTCTTATATATCTCTTATATATCTCTTATATATCTCTTATATATCTCTTATCTCCTATATATCTCTTATATATCTCTTATATATCTCTTATATATCTCTTATATATCTCTTATCTCCTATATATCTCTTATATATCTCTTATATATCTCTTATATATCTCTTATATATCTCTTATGTATCTCTTATGTATCTCTTATGTATCTCTTATATATCTCTTATGTATCTCTTATATATCTCTTATATATCTCTTATATATCTCTTATTTATCTCTTATATATCTCTTATATATCTCTTATGTATCTTTTTTATATCTCTTATATATCTCTTATATATCTCTTATATATCTCTTATATATCTTTTTTGTATCTCTTATGTATCTCTTATGTATCTCTTATATATCTCTTATATATCTCCTATATCTCTCCTATATCTCTCATATATCTCTCATATATCTCTTATGTATCTCTTATGTATCTCTTATGTATCTCTTATATATCTCTTATATATCTCTTATATATCTCCTATATCGCTTATATATCTCTTATATATCTCTTATATATCTCTTATATATCTCTATATCTCTTATATATCTCTTATGTATCTCTTATATATCTTTTTTATATCTCTTATATATCTCTTATATATCTCTTATGTATCTCTTATATATCTCCTATATCTCTTATATATCTCTTATATATCTCTTATTTATCTCTTATATATCTCTTATATATCTCTTATGTATCTTTTTTATATCTCTTATATATCTCTTATATATCTCTTATATATCTCTTATATCTCTTATATATCTCTTATCTCTTATATATCTCTTATCTCTTATATATCTCTTATTTATCTCTTATATATCTCTTATTTATCTCTTATATATCTCTTATATATCTCTTATATATCTCTTTTATATCTCTTATGTATCTCTTATATATCTCTTATATATCTCTTATATATCTCTTATCTCTTATATATCTCGTATGTATCTCTTATGTATCTCTTATATATCTCTTATGTATCTCTTATATATCTCTTATATATCTCTTATATATCTCCTATATCGCTTATATATCTCTTATATATCTCTTATATATCTCTTATATATCTCCTATATCTCTTATATATCTCTTATATATCTCTTATATATCTCTTATATATCTCTTATATATCTCTTATGTATCTCTTATGTATCTCTTATGTATCTCTTATGTATCTCTTATGTATCTCTTATGTATCTCTTATGTATCTCTTATGTATCTCTTATATATCTCTTATATATCTCCTATATCGCTTATATATCTCTTATATATCTCTTATATATCTCTTATATATCTCTATATCTCTTATATATCTCTTATGTATCTCTTATATATCTTTTTTATATCTCTTATATATCTCTTATATATCTCTTATGTATCTCTTATATATCTCCTATATCTCTTATATATCTCTTATATATCTCTTATGTATCTCTTATGTATCTTTTTTATATCTCTTATATATCTCTTATATATCTCTTATATATCTCTTATATATCTTTTTTGTATCTCTTATGTATCTCTTATGTATCTCTTATATATCTCTTATATATCTCCTATATCTCTCCTATATCTCTCCTATATCTCTCATGTATCTCTCATGTATCTCTTATGTATCTCTTATGTATCTCTTATGTATCTCTTATGTATCTCTTATATATCTCTTATATATCTCCTATATCGCTTATATATCTCTTATATATCTCTTATATATCTCTTATATATCTCTATATCTCTTATATATCTCTTATGTATCTCTTATATATCTTTTTTATATCTCTTATATATCTCTTATATATCTCTTATATATCTTTTTTGTATCTCTTATGTATCTCTTATGTATCTCTTATATATCTCTTATATATCTCCTATATCTCTCCTATATCTCTCCTATATCTCTCATGTATCTCTCATGTATCTCTTATGTATCTCTTATGTATCTCTTATGTATCTCTTATGTATCTCTTATGTATCTCTTATATATCTCTTATATATCTCCTATATCTCTCCTATATCTCTCCTATATCTCTCCTATATCTCTCATATATCTCTCATATATCTCTCATGTATCTCTTATGTATCTCTTATGTATCTCTTATATATCTCTTATATATCTCTTATATATCTCTTATGTATCTCTTATGTATCTCTTATGTATCTCTTATGTATCTCTTATGTATCTCTTATGTATCTCTTATATATCTCTTATATATCTCTTATATATCTCTTATATATCTTTTTTATATCTCTTATATATCTCTTATGTATCTCTTATGTATCTCTTATATATCTCTTATATATCTCTTATATATCTCTTATGTATCTCTTATGTATCTCTTATATATCTCTTATATATCTCTTATGTATCTCTTATCTCTTATATATCTCTTATGTATCTCTTATGTATCTCTTATGTATCTCTCATGTATCTCTCATGTATCTCTCATGTATCTCTCCTGTATCTCTCCTGTATCTCTCCTGTATCTCTCCTGTATCTCTCCTGTATCTCTCCTGTATCTCTCCTGTATCTCTCCTGTATCTCTCCTGTATCTCTCCTGTATCTCTCCTGTATCTCTCCTGTATCTCTTATGTATCTCCTATGTATCTCCTATGTATCTCCTATATCTCTCCTATATCTCTCCTATATCTCTCCTATATCTCTCCTATATCTCTCCTATATCTCTTATATATCTCTTATCTCTTATATATCTCTTATATAAGAGATATAGGAGATATATAAGAGATATATAAGAGATATATAAGAGATAAGAGATATA
Organism: Crinia signifera; assembly: GCF_055691185.1. Classification (NCBI taxonomy): domain Eukaryota; kingdom Metazoa; phylum Chordata; class Amphibia; order Anura; family Myobatrachidae; genus Crinia; species Crinia signifera. The sequence continues at coordinate 31,927,623 of NC_139228.1, read as the reverse complement.
TAAGAGATATATAAGAGATATATAAGAGATATATAAGAGATATATAAGAGATATATAAGAGATATAGGAGATATATAAGAGATATATATCTCTTATATATCTCTTATATATCTCTTATATATCTCTTATATATCTCTTATATATCTCTTATATATCTCTTATATATCTCTTATATATCTCTTATATATCTCTTATATATCTCTTATATATCTCTTATGTATCTCTTATGTATCTCTTATGTATCTCTTATGTATCTCTTATATATCTCTTATGTATCTCTTATATATCTCTTATATATCTCCTATATCGCTTATATATCTCTTATATATCTCTTATATATCTCTTATATATCTCTTATATATCTCTATATCTCTTATATATCTCTTATATATCTCTATCTCTTATATATCTTATATATCTCCTATATATCTCCTATATATCTCTTATATATCTCCTATATATCTCTTATGTATCTCTTATATATATCTCTTATATATCTCTTATGTATCTCTTATATATCTCTTATATATCTCTTATATCTTATATATCTCTTGTATATCTCTTATATATCTCCTATATCTCTTATATATCTCTTATATATCTCTATATATCTCTTATGTATCTCTTATATATATCTCTTATATATATCTTATATATCTCTATATCTCTTATATATCTCTTATATATCTCCTATATTTCTAATGTATCTCTTATATATCTCTTATATATCTCTTATATATCTCTTATATATCTCTTATATATCTCTTATATATCTCTTATATATCTCTTATATATCTCTTATATATCTCTTATCTCCTATATATCTCTTATATATCTCTTATATATCTCTTATATATCTCTTATATATCTCTTATATATCTCTTATCTCCTATATATCTCTTATATATCTCTTATATATCTCTTATATATCTCTTATATATCTCTTATGGCTTATATATCTCTTATGTATCTCTTATATATCTCTTATATATCTCTTATCTCTTATATATCTCTTATATATCTCCTATATATCTCTTATATATCTCTTATCTCTTATATATCTCTTATATATCTCTTATATATCTCTTATCTCCTATATATCTCTTATATATCTCTTATGTATCTCTTATATATCTCTTATATATATCTTATATATCTCTTATATATCTCTTATATCTCTTATATATCTCTTATCTCTTATATATCTCTTATCTCTTATATATCTCTTATTTATCTCTTATATATCTCTTATTTATCTCTTATATATCTCTTATATATCTCTTATATATCTCTTATATATCTCTTATATATCTCTTATGTATCTCTTATATATCTCTTATATATCTCTTATATATCTCTTATATATCTCCTATATCGCTTATATATCTCTTATATATCTCTTATATATCTCTTATATATCTCTTATATATCTCTATATCTCTTATATATCTCTTATATATCTCTATCTCTTATATATCTCCTATATATCTCCTATATATCTCTTATATATCTCCTATATATCTCTTATGTATCTCTTATATATATCTCTTATATATCTCTTATATATCTCTTATATATCTCTTATATATCTCTTATATATCTCCTATATCTCTTATATATCTCTTATATATCTCTTATATATCTCTTATATATCTCTTATATATCTCTTATGTATCTCTTATGTATCTCTTATGTATCTCTTATGTATCTCTTATGTATCTCTTATATATCTCTTATGTATCTCTTATATATCTCTTATATATCTCTTATATATCTCCTATATCTCTTATATATCTCTTATATATCTCTTATATATCTCTTATATATCTCTTATATATCTCTATATCTCTTATATATCTCTTATATATCTCTATCTCTTATATATCTTATATATCTCCTATATATCTCCTATATATCTCTTATATATCTCCTATATATCTCTTATGTATCTCTTATATATATCTCTTATATATCTCTTATGTATCTCTTATATATCTCTTATATATCTCTTATATCTTATATATCTCTTGTATATCTCTTATATATCTCCTATATCTCTTATATATCTCTTATATATCTCTTATATATCTCTATATATCTCTTATGTATCTCTTATATATATCTCTTATATATATCTTATATATCTCTATATCTCTTATATATCTCTTATATATCTCCTATATTTCTAATGTATCTCTTATATATCTCTTATATATCTCTTATATATCTCTTATATATCTCTTATATATCTCTTATCTCCTATATATCTCTTATATATCTCTTATATATCTCTTATATATCTCTTATATATCTCTTATATATCTCTTATCTCCTATATATCTCTTATATATCTCTTATATATCTCTTATATATCTCTTATATATCTCTTATGGCTTATATATCTCTTATGTATCTCTTATATATCTCTTATATATCTCTTATCTCTTATATATCTCTTATATATCTCTTATATATCTCTTATATATCTCTTATCTCTTATATATCTCTTATATATCTCTTATATATCTCTTATCTCCTATATATCTCTTATATATCTCTTATGTATCTCTTATATATCTCTTATATATCTCTTATATATCTCTTATATATCTCTTATATATCTCTTATATATCTCTTATATATCTCTTATATATCTCTTATATCTCTTATATATCTCTTATCTCTTATATATCTCTTATCTCTTATATATCTCTTATTTATCTCTTATATATCTCTTATTTATCTCTTATATATCTCTTATATATCTCTTATATATCTCTTATATATCTCTTATATATCTCTTATGTATCTCTTATATATCTCTTATATATCTCTTATATATCTCTTATATATCTCCTATATCGCTTATATATCTCTTATATATCTCTTATATATCTCTTATATATCTCTTATATATCTCTATATCTCTTATATATCTCTTATATATCTCTATCTCTTATATATCTTATATATCTCCTATATATCTCCTATATATCTCTTATATATCTCCTATATATCTCTTATGTATCTCTTATATATATCTCTTATATATCTCTTATATATCTCTTATATCTTATATATCTCTTGTATATCTCTTATATATCTCCTATATCTCTTATATATCTCTTATATATCTCTTATATATCTCTATATATCTCTTATGTATCTCTTATATATATCTTATATATATCTTATATATCTCTATATCTCTTATATATCTCTTATATATCTCCTATATTTCTAATGTATCTCTTATATATCTCTTATATATCTCTTATATATCTCTTATATATCTCTTATATATCTCTTATCTCCTATATATCTCCTATATATCTCTTATATATCTCTTATATATCTCTTATATATCTCTTATATATCTCTTATATATCTCTTATATATCTCTTATCTCCTATATATCTCTTATATATCTCTTATATATCTCTTATCTCTTATATATCTCTTATATATCTCTTATCTCCTATATATCTCTTATATATCTCTTATGTATCTCTTATATATCTCTTATATATCTCTTATATATCTCTTATATATCTCTTATATATCTCTTATATATCTCTTATATATCTCTTATATATCTCTTATATATCTCTTATATATCTTATTTATCTCTTATTTATCTCTTATATATCTCTTATATATCTCTTATATATCTCTTATATATCTCTTATGTATCTCTTATATATCTCTTATATATCTCTTATATATCTCTTATCTCTTATATATCTCTTATGTATCTCTTATGTATCTCTTATGTATCTCTTATGTATCTCTTATGTATCTCTTATATATCTCTTATATATCTCTTATATATCTCCTATATATCTCTTATATATCTCTTATGTATCTCTTATATATCTCTTATATATCTCTTATATATCTCTTATATATCTCTTATATATCTCTTATATATCTCTTATATATCTCTTATATATCTCTTATATATCTCTTATATATCTCTTATATATCTTATTTATCTCTTATTTATCTCTTATATATCTCTTATATATCTCTTATATATCTCTTATATATCTCTTATGTATCTCTTATATATCTCTTATATATCTCTTATATATCTCTTATCTCTTATATATCTCTTATGTATCTCTTATGTATCTCTTATGTATCTCTTATGTATCTCTTATATATCTCTTATATATCTCTTATATATCTCCTATATCGCTTATATATCTCTTATGTATCTCTTATGTATCTCTTATGTATCTCTTATGTATCTCTTATGTATCTCTTATATATCTCTTATGTATCTCTTATATATCTCTTATATATCTCCTATATCGCTTATATATCTCTTATATATCTCTTATATATCTCTTATATATCTCTATATCTCTTATATATCTCTTATATATCTCTTATATATCTCTTATATATCTCTTATATATCTCCTATATCTCTTATTTATCTCTTATATATCTCTTATATATCTATTATGTATCTTTTTTATATCTCTTATATATCTCTTATATATCTCTTATATATCTTTTTTGTATCTCTTATGTATCTCTTATGTATCTCTTATATATCTCCTATATCTCTCCTATATCTCTCCTATATCTCTCATGTATCTCTTATATATCTCTTATATATCTCTTATATATCTCTTATATATCTCTTATATATCTCTTATATATCTCTTATATATCTCTTATATATCTCTTATATATATATATATATATATCTCTTATATATCTCTTATATATCTCTTATGTATCTCTTATGTATCTCTTATATATCTCTTATATATCTCTTATATATCTTTTTTATATCTCTTATATATCTCTTATGTATCTCTTATGTATCTCTTATATATCTCTTATATATCTCTTATGTATCTCTTATCTCTTATATATCTCTTATGTATCTCTTATGTATCTCTTATGTATCTCTTATGTATCTCTTATGTATCTCTTATCTCTTATATATCTCTTATGTATCTCTTATGTATCTCTTATATATCTCTTATATATCTCTTATGTATCTCTTATCTCTTATATATCTCTTATGTATCTCTTATGTATCTCTTATGTATCTCTTATGTATCTCTTATGTATCTCTTATGTATCTCTCATGTATCTCTCATGTATCTCTCATGTATCTCTCATGTATCTCTCATGTATCTCTCATGTATCTCTCCTGTATCTCTCCTGTATCTCTCCTGTATCTCTCCTGTATCTCTCCTGTATCTCTCCTGTATCTCTCCTGTATCTCTCCTGTATCTCTCATGTATCTCTTATGTATCTCTTATGTATCTCTTATGTATCTCCTATGTATCTCCTATATCTCTCCTATATCTCTCCTATATCTCTCCTGTATCTCTCATGTATCTCTTATGTATCTCTTATGTATCTCTTATGTATCTCTTATGTATCTCTTATATATCTCTTATGTATCTCTTATGTATCTCTTATGTATCTCTTATCTCTTATATATCTCTTATGTATCTCTTATCTCTTATATATCTCTTATATATCTCTTATGTATCTCTTATGTATCTCTTATATATCTCTTATATATCTCTTATGTATCTCTTATCTCTTATATATCTCTTATGTATCTCTTATCTCTTATATATCTCTTATATATCTCCTATATCGCTTATATATCTCTTATGTATCTCTTATGTATCTCTTATGTATCTCTTATGTATCTCTTATGTATCTCTTATATATCTCTTATATATCTCTTATATATCTCTTATATATCTCCTATATCTCTTATATATCTCTTATATATCTCTTATATATCTCTTATATATCTCTTATATATCTCTTATATATCTCTTATGTATCTCTTATGTATCTCTTATGTATCTCTTATGTATCTCTTATGTATCTCTTATATATCTCTTATGTATCTCTTATATATCTCTTATATATCTCTTATATATCTCCTATATCGCTTATATATCTCTTATATATCTCTTATATATCTCTTATATATCTCTTATATATCTCTATATCTCTTATATATCTCTTATGTATCTCTTATATATCTTTTTTATATCTCTTATATATCTCTTATATATCTCTTATGTATCTCTTATATATCTCCTATATCTCTTATATATCTCTTATATATCTCTTATTTATCTCTTATATATCTCTTATATATCTCTTATGTATCTTTTTTATATCTCTTATATATCTCTTATATATCTCTTATATATCTCTTATATATCTCTTATATCTCTTATATATCTCTTATCTCTTATATATCTCTTATCTCTTATATATCTCTTATTTATCTCTTATATATCTCTTATATATCTCTTATATATCTCTTATATATCTCTTATGTATCTCTTATATATCTCTTATATATCTCTTATATATCTCTTATATATCTCTTATCTCTTATATATCTCTTATGTATCTCTTATATATCTCTTATATATCTCTTATATATCTCCTATATCGCTTATATATCTCTTATATATCTCTTATATATCTCTTATATATCTCCTATATCTCTTATATATCTCTTATATATCTCTTATATATCTCTTATATATCTCTTATGTATCTCTTATGTATCTCTTATGTATCTCTTATGTATCTCTTATGTATCTCTTATATATCTCTTATATATCTCTTATATATCTCTTATATATCTTATATATCTCTTATGTATCTCTTATATATCTTTTTTATATCTCTTATATATCTCTTATATATCTCTTATGTATCTTTTATATATCTCCTATATCTCTTATATATCTCTTATATATCTCTTATTTATCTCTTATATATCTCTTATATATCTCTTATGTATCTTTTTTATATCTCTTATATATCTCTTATATATCTCTTATATATCTCTTATATATCTTTTTTGTATCTCTTATGTATCTCTTATGTATCTCTTATATATCTCTTATATATCTCCTATATCTCTCCTATATCTCTCATATATCTCTCATATATCTCTCATATATCTCTCATGTATCTCTCATGTATCTCTTATGTATCTCTTATGTATCTCTTATATATCTCTTATATATCTCTTATATATCTCCTATATCTCTCCTATATCTCTCATGTATCTCTCATGTATCTCTCATATATCTCTTATGTATCTCTTATGTATCTCTTATATATCTCTTATATATCTCTTATATATCTCCTATATCGCTTATATATCTCTTATATATCTCTTATATATCTCTTATATATCTCTTATATATCTCTATATCTCTTATATATCTCTTATGTATCTCTTATATATCTTTTTTATATCTCTTATATATCTCTTATATATCTCTTATGTATCTCTTATATATCTCCTATATCTCTTATATATCTCTTATATATCTCTTATTTATCTCTTATATATCTCTTATATATCTCTTATGTATCTTTTTTATATCTCTTATATATCTCTTATATATCTCTTATATATCTCTTATATCTCTTATATATCTCTTATTTATCTCTTATATATCTCTTATTTATCTCTTATATATCTCTTATATATCTCTTATATATCTCTTATATATCTCTTATGTATCTCTTATGTATCTCTTATATATCTCTTATATATCTCTTATATATCTCTTATCTCTTATATATCTCTTATGTATCTCTTATGTATCTCTTATGTATCTCTTATATATCTCTTATATATCTCTTATATATCTCTTATATATCTCCTATATCGCTTATATATCTCTTATATATCTCTTATATATCTCTTATATATCTCCTATATCTCTTATATATCTCTTATATATCTCTTATATATCTCTTATATATCTCTTATATATCTCCTATATCGCTTATATATCTCTTATATATCTCTTATATATCTCTTATATATCTCTATATCTCTTATATATCTCTTATGTATCTCTTATATATCTTTTTTATATCTCTTATATATCTCTTATATATCTCTTATGTATCTCTTATATATCTCCTATATCTCTTATATATCTCTTATGTATCTCTTATGTATCTCTTATGTATCTTTTTTATATCTCTTATATATCTCTTATGTATCTCTTATGTATCTCTTATATATCTCTTATATATCTCCTATATCTCTCCTATATCTCTCATATATCTCTCATATATCTCTCATGTATCTCTCATGTATCTCTTATGTATCTCTTATGTATCTCTTATATATCTCTTATATATCTCTTATATATCTCCTATATCTCTCCTGTATCTCTCATGTATCTCTCATGTATCTCTTATGTATCTCTTATATATCTCCTATATATCTCTTATATATCTCTTATATATCTCTTATGTATCTCTTATGTATCTCTTATGTATCTCTTATGTATCTCTTATGTATCTCTTATGTATCTCTTATATATCTCTTATATATCTCTTATATATCTCTTATATATCTCTTATATATCTTTTTTATATCTCTTATATATCTCTTATATATCTCTTATATATCTCTTATATATCTCTTATATATCTCTTATGTATCTCTTATGTATCTCTTATGTATCTCTTATGTATCTCTTATGTATCTCTTATGTATCTCTTATATATCTCTTATATATCTTTTTTATATCTCTTATATATCTCTTATGTATCTCTTATGTATCTCTTATATATCTCTTATATATCTCTTATATATCTCTTATGTATCTCTTATATATCTCTTATATATCTCTTATGTATCTCTTATCTCTTATATATCTCTTATGTATCTCTTATCTCTTATATATCTCTTATGTATCTCTTATGTATCTCTTATGTATCTCTTATGTATCTCTTATGTATCTCTTATGTATCTCTTATGTATCTCTCACGTATCTCTCATGTATCTCTCATGTATCTCTCATGTATCTCTCATGTATCTCTCATGTATCTCTCATGTATCTCTCCTGTATCTCTCCTGTATCTCTCCTGTATCTCTCCTGTATCTCTCCTGTATCTCTCCTGTATCTCTCATGTATCTCTTATGTATCTCTTATGTATCTCCTATGTATCTCCTATATCTCTCCTATATCTCTCCTATATCTCTCCTATATCTCTCCTATATCTCTCCTATATCTCTTATATATCTCTTATCTCTTATATATCTCTTATATAAGAGATATAGGAGATATATAAGAGATATATAAGAGATATATAAGAGATAAGAGATATATAAGAGATATATAAGAGATATATAAGAGATATATAAGAGATATATAAGAGATATATAAGAGATATAGGAGATATATAAGAGATATATATCTCTTATGTATCTCTTATATATCTCTTATATATCTCTTATATATCTCTTATATATCTCTTATATATCTCTTATATATCTCTTATATATCTCTTATATATCTCTTATATATCTCTTATATATCTCTTATATATCTCTTATATATCTCTTATCTCTTATGTATCTCTTATGTATCTCTTATGTATCTCTTATGTATCTCTTATATATCTCTTATGTATCTCTTATATATCTCTTATATATCTCTTATATATCTCTTATATATCTCCTATATCGCTTATATATCTCTTATATATCTCTTATATATCTCTTATATATCTCTTATATATCTCTATATCTCTTATATATCTCTTATATATCTCTATCTCTTATATATCTTATATATCTCCTATATATCTCCTATATATCTCTTATATATCTCCTATATATCTCTTATGTATCTCTTATATATATCTCTTATATATCTCTTATGTATCTCTTATATATCTCTTATATATCTCTTATATCTTATATATCTCTTGTATATCTCTTATATATCTCCTATATCTCTTATATATCTCTTATATATCTCTTATATATCTCTATATATCTCTTATGTATCTCTTATATATATCTCTTATATATATCTTATATATCTCTATATCTCTTATATATCTCTTATATATCTCCTATATTTCTAATGTATCTCTTATATATCTCTTATATATCTCTTATATATCTCTTATATATCTCTTATATATCTCTTATCTCCTATATATCTCTTATATATCTCTTATATATCTCTTATATATCTCTTATATATCTCTTATCTCCTATATATCTCTTATATATCTCTTATATATCTCTTATATATCTCTTATGGCTTATATATCTCTTATGTATCTCTTATATATCTCTTATATATCTCTTATATATCTCTTATCTCTTATATATCTCTTATATATCTCTTATATATCTCTTATATATCTCTTATCTCTTATATATCTCTTATATATCTCTTATATACCTCTTATCTCCTATATATCTCTTATATATCTCTTATGTATCTCTTATATATCTCTTATATATCTCTTATATATCTCTTATATATCTCTTATATATCTCTTATATATCTCTTATATATCTCTTATATCTCTTATATATCTCTTATCTCTTATATATCTCTTATCTCTTATATATCTCTTATTTATCTCTTATATATCTCTTATTTATCTCTTATATATCTCTTATATATCTCTTATATATCTCTTATATATCTCTTATGTATCTCTTATATATCTCTTATATATCTCTTATATATCTCTTATCTCTTATATATCTCTTATGTATCTCTTATGTATCTCTTATGTATCTCTTATATATCTCTTATGTATCTCTTATATATCTCTTATATATCTCTTATATATCTCCTATATCGCTTATATATCTCTTATATATCTCTTATATATCTCTTATATATCTCTATATCTCTTATATATCTCTTATGTATCTCTTATATATCTTTTTTATATCTCTTATATATCTCTTATATATCTCTTATGTATCTCTTATATATCTCCTATATCTCTTATATATCTCTTATATATCTCTTATGTATCTTTTTTATATCTCTTATATATCTCTTATATATCTCTTATATATCTCTTATATATCTTTTTTGTATCTCTTATATATCTCCTATATCTCTCCTATATCTCTCATATATCTCTCATATATCTCTTATATATCTCTTATATATCTCCTATATCTCTCCTATATCTCTCCTATATCTCTCCTGTATCTCTCATGTATCTCTCATGTATCTCTTATATATCTCTTATATATCTCTTATATATCTCTTATATATCTCTTATATATATATATATATATATATCTCTTATATATCTCTTATATATCTCTTATATATCTCTTATCTCTTATATATCTCTTATATATCTCTTATGTATCTCTTATGTATCTCTTATGTATCTCTTATATATCTCTTATATATCTCTTATATATCTCTTATATATCTTTTTTATATCTCTTATATATCTCTTATGTATCTCTTATGTATCTCTTATATATCTCTTATATATCTCTTATATATCTCTTATGTATCTCTTATATATCTCTTATATATCTCTTATGTATCTCTTATCTCTTATATATCTCTTATGTATCTCTTATCTCTTATATATCTCTTATGTATCTCTTATCTCTTATGTATCTCTTATGTATCTCTTATATATCTCTTATGTATCTCTTATCTCTTATGTATCTCTTATGTATTTCTTATGTATCTCTTATGTATCTCTCATGTATCTCTCATGTATCTCTCATGTATCTCTCATGTATCTCTCCTGTATCTCTCCTGTATCTCTCCTGTATCTCTCCTGTATCTCTCCTGTATCTCTCCTGTATCTCTCCTGTATCTCTCCTGTATCTCTCCTGTATCTCTCCTGTATCTCTCCTGTATCTCTCCTGTATCTCCTATGTATCTCCTATATCTCTCCTATATCTCTCCTATATCTCTCCTATATCTCTCCTATATCTCTTATATATCTCTTATCTCTTATATATCTCTTATATAAGAGATATAGGAGATATATAAGAGATATATAAGAGATATATAAGAGATAAGAGATATATAAGAGATATATAAGAGATATATAAGAGATATATAAGAGATATATAAGAGATATATAAGAAATATAGGAGATATATAAGAGATATATATCTCTTATATATCTCTTATATATCTCTTATATATCTCTTATATATCTCTTATATATCTCTTATGTATCTCTTATGTATCTCTTATGTATCTCTTATGTATCTCTTATATATCTCTTATATATCTCTTATATATCTCTTATATCTCTTATATATCTCTTATCTCTTATATATCTCTTATCTCTTATATATCTCTTATTTATCTCTTATATATCTCTTATTTATCTCTTATATATCTCTTATATATCTCTTATATATCTCTTATATATCTCTTATATATCTCTTATGTATCTCTTATATATCTCTTATATATCTCTTATATATCTCTTATCTCTTATATATCTCTTATGTATCTCTTATGTATCTCTTATGTATCTCTTATGTATCTCTTATATATCTCTTATGTATCTCTTATATATCTCTTATATATCTCTTATATATCTCCTATATCGCTTATATATCTCTTATATATCTCTTATATATCTCTTATATATCTCTTATATATCTCTATATCTCTTATATATCTCTTATGTATCTCTTATATATCTTTTTTATATCTCTTATATATCTCTTATATATCTCTTATGTATCTCTTATATATCTCCTATATCTCTTATATATCTCTTATATATCTCTTATGTATCTTTTTTATATCTCTTATATATCTCCTATATCTCTCCTATATCTCTCATATATCTCTCATATATCTCTCATATATCTCTTATGTATCTCTTATGTATCTCTTATGTATCTCTTATGTATCTCTTATGTATCTCTTATATATCTCTTATATATCTCCTATATCTCTCCTATATCTCTCCTATATCTCTCCTGTATCTCTCATGTATCTCTCATGTATCTCTTATATATCTCTTATATATCTCTTATATATCTCTTATATATCTCTTATATATCTCTTATGTATCTCTTATGTATCTCTTATATATCTCTTATATATCTCTTATATATCTCTTATATATCTTTTTTATATCTCTTATATATCTCTTATGTATCTCTTATATATCTCTTATATATCTCTTATATATCTCTTATGTATCTCTTATATATCTCTTATATATCTCTTATGTATCTCTTATCTCTTATATATCTCTTATGTATCTCTTATCTCTTATATATCTCTTATGTATCTCTTATCTCTTATGTATCTCTTATGTATCTCTTATGTATCTCTTATGTATCTCTTATCTCTTATGTATCTCTTATGTATTTCTTATGTATCTCTTATGTATCTCTTATGTATCTCTCATGTATCTCTCATGTATCTCTCATGTATCTCTCCTGTATCTCTCCTGTATCTCTCCTGTATCTCTCCTGTATCTCTCCTGTATCTCTCCTGTATCTCTCCTGTATCTCTCCTGTATCTCTCCTGTATCTCCTATGTATCTCCTATGTATCTCCTATATCTCTCCTATATCTCTCCTATATCTCTCCTATATCTCTCCTATATCTCTTATATATCTCTTATCTCTTATATATCTCTTATATAAGAGATATAGGAGATATATAAGAGATATATAAGAGATATATAAGAGATAAGAGATATATAAGAGATATATAAGAGATATATAAGAGATATATAAGAGATATATATCTCTTATATATCTCTTATATATCTCTTATATATCTCTTATATATCTCTTATATATCTCTTATATATCTCTTATGTATCTCTTATGTATCTCTTATGTATCTCTTATATATCTCTTATATATCTCTTATGTATCTCTTATATATCTCTTATATATCTCTTATATATCTCCTATATCGCTTATATATCTCTTATATATCTCTTATATATCTCTTATATATCTCTATATCTCTTATATATCTCTTATATATCTCTATCTCTTATATATCTTATATATCTCCTATATATCTCTTATATATCTCCTATATATCTCTTATGTATCTCTTATATATATCTCTTATATATCTCTTATGTATCTCTTATATATCTCTTATATATCTCTTATATCTTATATATCTCTTGTATATCTCTTATATATCTCCTATATCTCTTATATATCTCTTATATATCTCTTATATATATCTTATATATCTCTATATCTCTTATATATCTCTTATATATCTCTTATATATCTCTTATCTCTTATATATCTCTTATATATCTCTTATCTCCTATATATCTCTTATATATCTCTTATGTATCTCTTATATATCTCTTATATATCTCTTATATATCTCTTATATATCTCTTATATATCTCTTATATATCTCTTATATATCTCTTATATATCTCTTATATCTCTTATATATCTCTTATTTATCTCTTATTTATCTCTTATATATCTCTTATATATCTCTTATATATCTCTTATATATCTCTTATATATCTCTTATATATCTCTTATCTCTTATATATCTCTTATGTATCTCTTATGTATCTCTTATGTATCTCTTATATATCTCTTATGTATCTCTTATATATCTCTTATATATCTCTTATATATCTCCTATATCGCTTATATATCTCTTATGTATCTCTTATGTATCTCTTATGTATCTCTTATGTATCTCTTATGTATCTCCTATGTATCTCCTGTATCTCTCCTGTATCTCTCCTGTATCTCTTATGTATCTCTTATGTATCTCCTATGTATCTCCTATATCTCTCCTATATCTCTCCTATATCTCTCCTATATCTCTCATATATCTCTTATATATCTCTTATCTCTTATATATCTCTTATATAAGAGATATAGGAGATATATAAGAGATATATAAGAGATATATAAGAGAAAAGAGATATATAAGAGATATATAAGAGATATATAAGAGATATATAAGAGATATATAAGAGATATATAAGAGATATAGGAGATATATAAGAGATATATATCTCTTATATATCTCTTATATATCTCTTATATATCTCTTATATATCTCTTATATATCTCTTATATATCTCTTATATATCTCTTATGTATCTCTTATGTATCTCTTATGTATCTCTTATGTATCTCTTATGTATCTCTTATATATCTCTTATGTATCTCTTATGTATCTCTTATGTATCTCTTATGTATCTCTTATGTATCTCTTATATATCTCTTATGTATCTCCTATATCGCTTATATATCTCTTATATATCTCTTATATATCTCTTATATATCTCTTATATATCTCTATCTCTTATATATCTTATATATCTCCTATATATCTCCTATATATCTCTTATATATCTCCTATATATCTCTTATGTATCTCTTATATATATCTCTTATATATCTCTTATGTATCTCTTATATATCTCTTATATATCTCTTATATCTTATATATCTCTTATATATCTCTTATATATCTCTATATATCTCTTATGTATCTCTTATATATATCTCTTATATATATCTTATATATCTCTATATCTCTTATATATCTCTTATATATCTCCTATATTTCTAATGTATCTCTTATATATCTCTTATATATCTCTTATATATCTCTTATATATCTCTTATATATCTCTTATCTCCTATATATCTCTTATATATCTCTTATATATCTCTTATATATCTCTTATATATCTCTTATCTCCTATATATCTCTTATATATCTCTTATATATCTCTTATATATCTCTTATATATCTCTTATGGCTTATATATCTCTTATGTATCTCTTATATATCTCTTATATATCTCTTATCTCCTATATATCTCTTATATATCTCTTATATATCTCTTATATATCTCTTATATATCTCTTATGGCTTATATATCTCTTATGTATCTCTTATATATCTCTTATATATCTCTTATCTCTTATATATCTCTTATATATCTCTTATATATCTCTTATATATCTCTTATCTCTTATATATCTCTTATATGTCTCTTATATATCTCTTATCTCCTATATATCTCTTATATATCTCTTATCTCTTATATATCTCTTATCTCTTATATATCTCTTATTTATCTCTTATATATCTCTTATATATCTCTTATATATCTCTTATATATCTCTTATATATCTCTTATATATCTCTTATGTATCTCTTATGTATCTCTTATATATCTCTTATATATCTCTTATCTCTTATATATCTCTTATGTATCTCTTATGTATCTCTTATGTATCTCTTATATATCTCTTATGTATCTCTTATATATCTCTTATATATCTCTTATATATCTCCTATATCGCTTATATATCTCTTATATATCTCTTATGTATCTCTTATGTATCTCTTATGTATCTCTTATATATCTCTTATGTATCTCTTATATATCTCTTATATATCTCTTATATATCTCCTATATCGCTTATATATCTCTTATATATCTCTTATATATCTCTTATATATCTCTTATATATCTCTTATATATCTCCTATATCTCTTATATATCTCTTATATATCTCTTATGTATCTCTTATGTATCTCTTATGTATCTCTTATGTATCTCTTATGTATCTCTTATATATCTCTTATGTATCTCTTATATATCTCTTATATATCTCTTATATATCTCCTATATCGCTTATATATCTCTTATATATCTCTTATATATCTCTTATATATCTCTATATCTCTTATATATCTCTTATGTATCTCTTATATATCTTTTTTATATCTCTTATATATCTCTTATATATCTCTTATGTATCTCTTATATATCTCCTATATCTCTTATATATCTCTTATATATCTCTTATGTATCTTTTTTATATCTCTTATATATCTCTTATATATCTCTTATATATCTCTTATATATCTTTTTTGTATCTCTTATATATCTCCTATATCTCTCCTATATCTCTCCTATATCTCTCATATATCTCTCATATATCTCTTATGTATCTCTTATGTATCTCTTATGTATCTCTTATGTATCTCTTATGTATCTCTTATATATCTCTTATATATCTCCTATATCTCTCCTATATCTCTCCTATATCTCTCCTGTATCTCTCATGTATCTCTCATGTATCTCTTATATATCTCTTATATATCTCTTATATATCTCTTATATATCTCTTATATATCTCTTATATATATATATATATATATATCTCTTATATATCTCTTATATATCTCTTATGTATCTCTTATATATCTCTTATATATCTTTTTTATATCTCTTATATATCTCTTATGTATCTCTTATGTATCTCTTATATATCTCTTATATATCTCTTATATATCTCTTATGTATCTCTTATCTCTTATGTATCTCTTATGTATCTCTTATCTCTTATATATCTCTTATGTATCTCTTATCTCTTATGTATCTCTTATGTATCTCTTATGTATCTCTTATGTATCTCTCATGTATCTCTCCTGTATCTCTCCTGTATCTCTCCTGTATCTCTCCTGTATCTCTCCTGTATCTCTCCTGTATCTCTCCTGTATCTCTCCTGTATCTCTCCTGTATCTCTCCTGTATCTCTCCTATATCTCTCCTATATCTCTCCTATATCTCTTATATATCTCTTATCTCTTATATATCTCTTATATAAGAGATATAGGAGATATATAAGAGATATATAAGAGATATATAAGAGATATATAAGAGATATATAAGAGATATATAAGAGATATAGGAGATATATAAGAGATATATATCTCTTATATATCTCTTATATATCTCTTATATATCTCTTATATATCTCTTATATATCTCTTATGTATCTCTTATGTATCTCTTATGTATCTCTTATGTATCTCTTATGTATCTCTTATATATCTCTTATGTATCTCTTATATATCTCTTATATATCTCTTATATATCTCCTATATCGCTTATATATCTCTTATATATCTCTTATATATCTCTTATATATCTCTATATCTCTTATATATCTCTTATATATCTCTATCTCTTATATATCTTATATATCTCCTATATATCTCCTATATATCTCTTATATATCTCCTATATATCTCTTATGTATCTCTTATATATATATCTCTTATATATCTCTTATATATCTCTTATGTATCTCTTATATATCTCTTATATATCTCTTATATCTTATATATCTCTTATATATCTCTTATATATCTCTATATATCTCTTATGTATCTCTTATATATATCTTATATATCTCTATATCTCTTATATATCTCTTATATATCTCCTATATTTCTAATGTATCTCTTATATATCTCTTATATATCTCTTATATATCTCTTATATATCTCTTATATATCTCTTATATATCTCTTATCTCCTATATATCTCTTATATATCTCTTATATATCTCTTATATATCTCTTATATATCTCTTATATATCTCTTATATATCTCTTATCTCCTATATATCTCTTATATATCTCTTATATATCTCTTATATATCTCTTATATATCTCTTATCTCCTATATATCTCTTATATATCTCTTATGTATCTCTTATATATCTCTTATATATCTCTTATATATCTCTTATATATCTCTTATATATCTCTTATATATCTCTTATATATCTCTTATATATCTCTTATATATCTCTTATATATCTCTTATATATCTCTTATATATCTCTTATATATCTCTTATATATCTCTTATATCTCTTATATATCTCTTATTTATCTCTTATTTATCTCTTATATATCTCTTATATATCTCTTATGTATCTCTTATATATCTCTTATATATATATATCTCTTATATATCTCTTATATATCTCTTATATATCTCTTATCTCTTATATATCTCTTATATATCTCTTATGTATCTCTTATGTATCTCTTATGTATCTCTTATGTATCTCTTATGTATCTCTTATGTATCTCTTATGTATCTCTTATGTATCTCTTATATATCTCTTATATATCTCTTATATATCTTTTTTATATCTCTTATATATCTCTTATGTATCTCTTATGTATCTCTTATGTATCTCTTATATATCTCTTATGTATCTCTTATGTATCTCTTATATATCTCTTATATATCTCTTATGTATCTCTTATCTCTTATATATCTCTTATGTATCTCTTATATATCTCTTATGTATCTCTTATGTATCTCTTATGTATCTCTTATGTATCTCTTATCTCTTATATATCTCTTGTGTATCTCTTATCTCTTATATATCTCTTATATATCTCTTATGTATCTCTTATGTATCTCTTATATATCTCTTATATATCTCTTATGTATCTCTTATCTCTTATATATCTCTTATATATCTCTTATATATCTCCTATATCGCTTATATATCTCTTATGTATCTCTTATGTATCTCTTATGTATCTCTTATGTATCTCTTATATATCTCTTATATATCTCTTATATATCTCTTATATATCTCTTATATATCTCCTATATCTCTTATATATCTCTTATATATCTCTTATATATCTCTTATGTATCTCTTATGTATCTCTTATGTATCTCTTATGTATCTCTTATGTATCTCTTATGTATCTCTTATATATCTCTTATATATCTCTTATGTATCTCTTATATATCTCTTATATATCTCTTATATATCTCCTATATCGCTTATATATCTCTTATATATCTCTTATATATCTCTTATATATCTCTTATATATCTCTATATCTCTTATATATCTCTTATGTATCTCTTATATATCTTTTTTATATCTCTTATATATCTCTTATATATCTCTTATGTATCTCTTATATATCTCCTGTATCTCTTATATATCTCTTATATATCTCTTATTTATCTCTTATATATCTCTTATGTATCTTTTTTATATCTCTTATATATCTCTTATATATCTCTTATATATCTCTTATATATCTCTTATCTCTTATATATCTCTTATCTCTTATATATCTCTTATTTATCTCTTAAATATCTCTTATATATCTCTTATATATCTCTTATCTCTTATATATCTCTTATGTATCTCTTATGTATCTCTTATGTATCTCTTATATATCTCTTATGTATCTCTTATATATCTCTTATATATCTCTTATATATCTCTTATATATCTCCTATATCGCTTATATATCTCTTATATATCTCTTATATATCTCTTATATATCTCCTATATCTCTTATATATCTCTTATATATCTCTTATATATCTCTTATGTATCTCTTATGTATCTCTTATGTATCTCTTATATATCTCTTATATATCTCTTATATATCTCTTATATATCTCTTATATATCTCTATATCTCTTATATATCTCTTATGTATCTCTTATATATCTTTTTTATATCTCTTATATATCTCTTATATATCTCTTATGTATCTCTTATATATCTCCTATATCTCTTATATATCTCTTATATATCTCTTATTTATCTCTTATATATCTCTTATATATCTCTTATGTATCTTTTTTATATCTCTTATATATCTCTTATATATCTCTTATATATCTCTTATATATCTTTTTTGTATCTCTTATGTATCTCTTATGTATCTCTTATGTATCTCTTATATATCTCTTATATATCTCCTATATCTCTCCTATATCTCTCATATATCTCTCATATATCTCTCATATATCTCTTATGTATCTCTTATGTATCTCTTATGTATCTCTTATATATCTCTTATATATCTCTTATATATCTCCTATATCGCTTATATATCTCTTATATATCTCTTATATATCTCTTATATATCTCTATATCTCTTATATATCTCTTATGTATCTCTTATATATCTTTTTTATACCTCTTATATATCTCTTATATATCTCTTATGTATCTCTTATATATCTCCTATATCTCTTATATATCTCTTATATATCTCTTATTTATCTCTTATATATCTCTTATATATCTCTTATGTATCTTTTTTATATCTCTTATATATCTCTTATATATCTCTTATATATCTCTTATATCTCTTATATATCTCTTATCTCTTATATATCTCTTATTTATCTCTTATATATCTCTTATATATCTCTTATATATCTCTTATATATCTCTTATGTATCTCTTATATATCTCTTATATATCTCTTATATATCTCTTATATATCTCTTATCTCTTATATATCTCTTATGTATCTCTTATGTATCTCTTATGTATCTCTTATGTATCTCTTATATATCTCTTATGTATCTCTTATGTATCTCTTATATATCTCTTATATATCTCTTATATATCTCCTATATCGCTTATATATCTCTTATATATCTCTTATATATCTCTTATATATCTCTTATATATCTCCTATATCTCATATATCTCTTATGTATCTCTTATATATCTCTTATATATCTCTTATATATCTCCTATATCGCTTATATATCTCTTATATATCTCTTATATATCTCTTATATATCTCTTATATATCTCTATATCTCTTATATATCTCTTATGTATCTCTTATATATCTTTTTTATATCTCTTATATATCTCTTATATATCTCTTATGTATCTCTTATATATCTCCTGTATCTCTTATATATCTCTTATATATCTCTTATTTATCTCTTATATATCTCTTATGTATCTTTTTTATATCTCTTATATATCTCTTATATATCTCTTATATATCTCTTATATATCTCTTATCTCTTATATATCTCTTATCTCTTATATATCTCTTATTTATCTCTTAAATATCTCTTATATATCTCTTATATATCTCTTATCTCTTATATATCTCTTATGTATCTCTTATGTATCTCTTATGTATCTCTTATATATCTCTTATGTATCTCTTATATATCTCTTATATATCTCTTATATATCTCTTATATATCTCCTATATCGCTTATATATCTCTTATATATCTCTTATATATCTCTTATATATCTCCTATATCTCTTATATATCTCTTATATATCTCTTATATATCTCTTATGTATCTCTTATGTATCTCTTATGTATCTCTTATATATCTCTTATATATCTCTTATATATCTCTTATATATCTCTTATATATCTCTATATCTCTTATATATCTCTTATGTATCTCTTATATATCTTTTTTATATCTCTTATATATCTCTTATATATCTCTTATGTATCTCTTATATATCTCCTATATCTCTTATATATCTCTTATATATCTCTTATTTATCTCTTATATATCTCTTATATATCTCTTATGTATCTTTTTTATATCTCTTATATATCTCTTATATATCTCTTATATATCTCTTATATATCTTTTTTGTATCTCTTATGTATCTCTTATGTATCTCTTATGTATCTCTTATATATCTCTTATATATCTCCTATATCTCTCCTATATCTCTCATATATCTCTCATATATCTCTCATATATCTCTTATGTATCTCTTATGTATCTCTTATGTATCTCTTATATATCTCTTATATATCTCTTATATATCTCCTATATCGCTTATATATCTCTTATATATCTCTTATATATCTCTTATATATCTCTATATCTCTTATATATCTCTTATGTATCTCTTATATATCTTTTTTATACCTCTTATATATCTCTTATATATCTCTTATGTATCTCTTATATATCTCCTATATCTCTTATATATCTCTTATATATCTCTTATTTATCTCTTATATATCTCTTATATATCTCTTATGTATCTTTTTTATATCTCTTATATATCTCTTATATATCTCTTATATATCTCTTATATCTCTTATATATCTCTTATCTCTTATATATCTCTTATTTATCTCTTATATATCTCTTATATATCTCTTATATATCTCTTATATATCTCTTATGTATCTCTTATATATCTCTTATATATCTCTTATATATCTCTTATATATCTCTTATCTCTTATATATCTCTTATGTATCTCTTATGTATCTCTTATGTATCTCTTATGTATCTCTTATATATCTCTTATGTATCTCTTATGTATCTCTTATATATCTCTTATATATCTCTTATATATCTCCTATATCGCTTATATATCTCTTATATATCTCTTATATATCTCTTATATATCTCTTATATATCTCCTATATCTCATATATCTCTTATATATCTCTTATATATCTCTTATATATCTCTTATATATCTCTTATGTATCTCTTATGTATCTCTTATGTATCTCTTATGTATCTCTTATGTATCTCTTATGTATCTCTTATGTATCTCTTATATATCTCTTATATATCTCCTATATCGCTTATATATCTCTTATATATCTCTTATATATCTCTTATATATCTCTATATCTCTTATATATCTCTTATGTATCTCTTATATATCTTTTTTATATCTCTTATATATCTCTTATATATCTCTTATGTATCTCTTATATATCTCCTATATCTCTTATATATCTCTTATATATCTCTTATGTATCTCTTATGTATCTTTTTTATATCTCTTATATATCTCTTATATATCTCTTATATATCTCTTATATATCTTTTTTGTATCTCTTATGTATCTCTTATGTATCTCTTATATATCTCTTATATATCTCCTATATCTCTCCTATATCTCTCCTATATCTCTCATGTATCTCTCATGTATCTCTTATGTATCTCTTATGTATCTCTTATATATCTCTTATATATCTCTTATATATCTCTTATATATCTCTTATATATCTTTTTTATATCTCTTATATATCTCTTATGTATCTCTTATGTATCTCTTATATATCTCTTATATATCTCTTATATATCTCTTATGTATCTCTTATATATCTCTTATATATCTCTTATGTATCTCTTATCTCTTATATATCTCTTATGTATCTCTTATATATCTCTTATGTATCTCTTATGTATCTCTTATGTATCTCTTATGTATCTCTCATGTATCTCTCATGTATCTCTCATGTATCTCTCATGTATCTCTCATGTATCTCTCATGTATCTCTCATGTATCTCTCATGTATCTCTCCTGTATCTCTCCTGTATCTCTCCTGTATCTCTCCTGTATCTCTCCTGTATCTCTCCTGTATCTCTCCTGTATCTCTCCTGTATCTCTCATGTATCTCTTATGTATCTCTTATGTATCTCTTATGTATCTCCTATGTATCTCCTATGTATCTCCTATGTCTCTCCTATATCTCTCCTATATCTCTTATATATCTCTTATCTCTTATATATCTCTTATATAAGAGATATAGGAGATATATAAGAGATATATAAGAGATATATAAGAGATAAGAGATATATAAGAGATATATAAGAGATATATAAGAGATATATAAGAGATATAGGAGATATATAAGAGATATATATCTCTTATATATCTCTTATATATCTCTTATATATCTCTTATATATCTCTTATGTATCTCTTATGTATCTCTTATGTATCTCTTATGTATCTCTTATGTATCTCTTATATATCTCTTATGTATCTCTTATATATCTCTTATATATCTCTTATATATCTCCTATATCGCTTATATATCTCTTATATATCTCTTATATATCTCTATATCTCTTATATATCTCTTATATATCTCTATCTCTTATATATCTTATATATCTCCTATATATCTCCTATATATCTCTTATATATCTCCTATATATCTCTTATGTATCTCTTATATATATCTCTTATATATCTCTTATGTATCTCTTATATATCTCTTATATATCTCTTATATCTTATATATCTCTTGTATATCTCTTATATATCTCCTATATCTCTTATATATCTCTTATATATCTCTTATATATCTCTATATATCTCTTATGTATCTCTTATATATATCTCTTATATATATCTTATATAACTCTATATCTCTTATATATCTCTTATATATCTCCTATATTTCTAATGTATCTCTTATATATCTCTTATATATCTCTTATATATCTCTTATATATCTCTTATCTCCTATATATCTCTTATATATCTCTTATATATCTCTTATATATCTCTTATCTCCTATATATCTCTTATATATCTCTTATATATCTCTTATATATCTCTTATATATCTCTTATGGCTTATATATCTCTTATGTATCTCTTATATATCTCTTATATATCTCTTATCTCTTATATATCTCTTATATATCTCTTATATATCTCTTATATATCTCTTATCTCTTATATATCTCTTATATATCTCTTATATATCTCTTATCTCCTATATATCTCTTATGTATCTCTTATGTATCTCTTATATATCTCTTATATATCTCTTATATATCTCTTATATATCTCTTATATATCTCTTATATATCTCTTATATATCTCTTATATCTCTTATATATCTCTATCTCTTATATATCTTATATATCTCCTATATATCTCCTATATATCTCTTATATATCTCCTATATATCTCTTATGTATCTCTTATATATATCTCTTATATATCTCTTATGTATCTCTTATATATCTCTTATATATCTCTTATATCTTATATATCTCTTGTATATCTCTTATATATCTCCTATATCTCTTATATATCTCTTATATATCTCTTATATATCTCTTATATATCTCTATATATCTCTTATGTATCTCTTATATATATCTTATATATCTCTATATCTCTTATATATCTCTTATATATCTCTTATATATCTCTTATCTCTTATATATCTCTTATATATCTCTTATATATCTCTTATCTCCTATATATCTCTTATATATCTCTTATGTATCTCTTATATATCTCTTATATATCTCTTATATATCTCTTATATATCTCTTATATATCTCTTATATATCTCTTATATATCTCTTATATATCTCTTATATATCTCTTATATATCTCTTATATCTCTTATATATCTCTTATTTATCTCTTATTTATCTCTTATATATCTCTTATATATCTCTTATATATCTCTTATATATCTCTTATATATCTCTTATATATCTCTTATGTATCTCTTATGTATCTCTTATATATCTCTTATGTATCTCTTATATATCTCTTATATATCTCTTATATATCTCCTATATCGCTTATATATCTCTTATGTATCTCTTATGTATCTCTTATGTATCTCTTATGTATCTCTTATGTATCTCCTATGTATCTCCTGTATCTCTCCTGTATCTCTCCTGTATCTCTTATGTATCTCTTATGTATCTCCTATGTATCTCCTATATCTCTCCTATATCTCTCCTATATCTCTCCTATATCTCTCATATATCTCTTATATATCTCTTATCTCTTATATATCTCTTATATAAGAGATATAGGAGATATATAAGAGATATATAAGAGATATATAAGAGAAAAGAGATATATAAGAGATATATAAGAGATATATAAGAGATATATAAGAGATATATAAGAGATATATAAGAGATATAGGAGATATATAAGAGATATATATCTCTTATATATCTCTTATATATCTCTTATATATCTCTTATATATCTCTTATATATCTCTTATATATCTCTTATGTATCTCTTATGTATCTCTTATGTATCTCTTATGTATCTCTTATGTATCTCTTATGTATCTCTTATGTATCTCTTATGTATCTCTTATGTATCTCTTATATATCTCTTATGTATCTCTTATATATCTCTTATATATCTCTTATATATCTCCTATATCGCTTATATATCTCTTATATATCTCTTATATATCTCTTATATATCTCTTATATATCTCTATCTCTTATATATCTTATATATCTCCTATATATCTCCTATATATCTCTTATATATCTCCTATATATCTCTTATGTATCTCTTATATATATCTCTTATATATCTCTTATGTATCTCTTATATATCTCTTATATATCTCTTATATCTTATATATCTCTTATATATCTCTTATATATCTCTATATATCTCTTATGTATCTCTTATATATATCTCTTATATATATCTTATATATCTCTATATCTCTTATATATCTCTTATATATCTCTTATATATCTCTTATCTCCTATATATCTCTTATATATCTCTTATATATCTCTTATATATCTCTTATATATCTCTTATGGCTTATATATCTCTTATGTATCTCTTATATATCTCTTATATATCTCTTATCTCTTATATATCTCTTATATATCTCTTATATATCTCTTATATATCTCTTATCTCTTATATATCTCTTATATGTCTCTTATATATCTCTTATCTCCTATATATCTCTTATATATCTCTTATCTCTTATATATCTCTTATCTCTTATATATCTCTTATCTCTTATATATCTCTTATTTATCTCTTATATATCTCTTATTTATCTCTTATATATCTCTTATATATCTCTTATATATCTCTTATATATCTCTTATATATCTCTTATATATCTCTTATGTATCTCTTATATATCTCTTATATATCTCTTATATATCTCTTATCTCTTATATATCTCTTATGTATCTCTTATGTATCTCTTATGTATCTCTTATATATCTCTTATGTATCTCTTATATATCTCTTATATATCTCTTATATATCTCCTATATCGCTTATATATCTCTTATATATCTCTTATTTATCTCTTATATATCTCTTATATATCTCCTATATCTCTTATATATCTCTTATATATCTCTTATGTATCTCTTATGTATCTCTTATGTATCTCTTATATATCTCTTATGTATCTCTTATATATCTCTTATATATCTCTTATATATCTCCTATATCGCTTATATATCTCTTATATATCTCTTATATATCTCTTATATATCTCTTATATATCTCCTATATCTCTTATATATCTCTTATGTATCTCTTATGTATCTCTTATGTATCTCTTATGTATCTCTTATGTATCTCTTATGTATCTCTTATATATCTCTTATGTATCTCTTATATATCTCTTATATATCTCCTATATCGCTTATATATCTCTTATATATCTCTTATATATCTCTTATATATCTCTTATATATCTCTATATCTCTTATATATCTCTTATGTATCTCTTATATATCTTTTTTATATCTCTTATATATCTCTTATATATCTCTTATGTATCTCTTATATATCTCCTATATCTCTTATATATCTCTTATATATCTCTTATGTATCTTTTTTATATCTCTTATATATCTCTTATATATCTCTTATATATCTCTTATATATCTTTTTTGTATCTCTTATATATCTCCTATATCTCTCCTATATCTCTCATATATCTCTCATATATCTCTCATATATCTCTTATGTATCTCTTATGTATCTCTTATGTATCTCTTATGTATCTCTTATGTATCTCTTATATATCTCTTATATATCTCCTATATCTCTCCTATATCTCTCCTATATCTCTCCTGTATCTCTCATGTATCTCTCATGTATCTCTTATATATCTCTTATATATCTCTTATATATCTCTTATATATCTCTTATATATCTCTTATATATCTCTTATATATATATATATATATATCTCTTATATATCTCTTATATATCTCTTATATATCTCTTATCTCTTATATATCTCTTATATATCTCTTATGTATCTCTTATATATCTCTTATATATCTTTTTTATATCTCTTATATATCTCTTATGTATCTCTTATGTATCTCTTATATATCTCTTATATATCTCTTATATATCTCTTATGTATCTCTTATATATCTCTTATGTATCTCTTATATATCTCTTATATATCTCTTATGTATCTCTTATCTCTTATGTATCTCTTATGTATCTCTTATCTCTTATATATCTCTTATGTATCTCTTATCTCTTATGTATCTCTTATGTATCTCTTATGTATCTCTTATGTATCTCTCCTGTATCTCTCCTGTATCTCTCCTGTATCTCTCCTGTATCTCTCCTGTATCTCTCCTGTATCTCTCCTGTATCTCTCCTGTATCTCTCCTGTATCTCTCCTGTATCTCTCCTGTATCTCTCCTATATCTCTCCTATATCTCTCCTATATCTCTCCTATATCTCTTATATATCTCTTATCTCTTATATATCTCTTATATAAGAGATATAGGAGATATATAAGAGATATATAAGAGATATATAAGAGATATATAAGAGATATATAAGAGATATATAAGAGATATATAAGAGATATAGGAGATATATAAGAGATATATATCTCTTATATATCTCTTATATATCTCTTATATATCTCTTATATATCTCTTATATATCTCTTATGTATCTCTTATGTATCTCTTATGTATCTCTTATGTATCTCTTATGTATCTCTTATATATCTCTTATGTATCTCTTATATATCTCTTATATATCTCTTATATATCTCCTATATCGCTTATATATCTCTTATATATCTCTTATATATCTCTTATATATCTCTTATATATCTCTATATCTCTTATATATCTCTTATATATCTCTATCTCTTATATATCTTATATATCTCCTATATATCTCCTATATATCTCTTATATATCTCCTATATATCTCTTATGTATCTCTTATATATATATCTCTTATATATCTCTTATATATCTCTTATGTATCTCTTATATATCTCTTATATATCTCTTATATCTTATATATCTCTTATATATCTCTTATATATCTCTATATATCTCTTATGTATCTCTTATATATATCTTATATATCTCTATATCTCTTATATATCTCTTATATATCTCCTATATTTCTAATGTATCTCTTATATATCTCTTATATATCTCTTATATATCTCTTATATATCTCTTATATATCTCTTATATATCTCTTATCTCCTATATATCTCTTATATATCTCTTATATATCTCTTATATATCTCTTATATATCTCTTATATATCTCTTATATATCTCTTATCTCCTATATATCTCTTATATATCTCTTATATATCTCTTATATATCTCTTATATATCTCTTATCTCCTATATATCTCTTATATATCTCTTATGTATCTCTTATATATCTCTTATATATCTCTTATATATCTCTTATATATCTCTTATATATCTCTTATATATCTCTTATATATCTCTTATATATCTCTTATATCTCTTATATATCTCTTATTTATCTCTTATTTATCTCTTATATATCTCTTATATATATATATATATCTCTTATATATCTCTTATATATCTCTTATATATCTCTTATCTCTTATATATCTCTTATATATCTCTTATGTATCTCTTATGTATCTCTTATGTATCTCTTATGTATCTCTTATGTATCTCTTATGTATCTCTTATATATCTCTTATATATCTCTTATATATCTTTTTTATATCTCTTATATATCTCTTATGTATCTCTTATGTATCTCTTATGTATCTCTTATATATCTCTTATGTATCTCTTATGTATCTCTTATATATCTCTTATATATCTCTTATGTATCTCTTATCTCTTATATATCTCTTATGTATCTCTTATATATCTCTTATGTATCTCTTATGTATCTCTTATGTATCTCTTATGTATCTCTTATCTCTTATATATCTCTTATGTATCTCTTATCTCTTATATATCTCTTATATATCTCTTATGTATCTCTTATATATCTCTTATATATCTCTTATGTATCTCTTATCTCTTATATATCTCTTATATATCTCTTATATATCTCCTATATCGCTTATATATCTCTTATGTATCTCTTATGTATCTCTTATGTATCTCTTATGTATCTCTTATATATCTCTTATATATCTCTTATATATCTCTTATATATCTCTTATATATCTCCTATATCTCTTATATATCTCTTATATATCTCTTATATATCTCTTATATATCTCTTATGTATCTCTTATGTATCTCTTATGTATCTCTTATGTATCTCTTATGTATCTCTTATATATCTCTTATATATCTCTTATGTATCTCTTATATATCTCTTATATATCTCTTATATATCTCCTATATCGCTTATATATCTCTTATATATCTCTTATATATCTCTTATATATCTCTTATATATCTCTATATATCTTATATATCTCTTATGTATCTCTTATATATCTTTTTTATATCTCTTATATATCTCTTATATATCTCTTATGTATCTCTTATATATCTCCTGTATCTCTTATATATCTCTTATATATCTCTTATTTATCTCTTATATATCTCTTATGTATCTTTTTTATATCTCTTATATATCTCTTATATATCTCTTATATATCTCTTATATCTCTTATATATCTCTTATCTCTTATATATCTCTTATCTCTTATATATCTCTTATTTATCTCTTAAATATCTCTTATATATCTCTTATATATCTCTTATCTCTTATATATCTCTTATGTATCTCTTATGTATCTCTTATATATCTCTTATGTATCTCTTATATATCTCTTATATATCTCTTATATATCTCTTATATATCTCCTATATCGCTTATATATCTCTTATATATCTCTTATATATCTCTTATATATCTCCTATATCTCTTATATATCTCTTATATATCTCTTATATATCTCTTATGTATCTCTTATGTATCTCTTATGTATCTCTTATGTATCTCTTATGTATCTCTTATATATCTCTTATATATCTCTTATATATCTCTTATATATCTCTATATCTCTTATATATCTCTTATGTATCTCTTATATATCTTTTTTATATCTCTTATATATCTCTTATATATCTCTTATATATCTTTTTTGTATCTCTTATGTATCTCTTATGTATCTCTTATGTATCTCTTATATATCTCTTATATATCTCCTATATCTCTTATATATCTCTTATATATCTCTTATTTATTTCTTATATATCTCTTATATATCTCTTATGTATCTTTTTTATATCTCTTATATATCTCTTATATATCTCTTATATATCTTTTTTGTATCTCTTATGTATCTCTTATGTATCTCTTATGTATCTCTTATATATCTCTCATATATCTCTCATATATCTCTCATATATCTCTTATGTATCTCTTATGTATCTCTTATGTATCTCTTATGTATCTCTTATATATCTCTTATATATCTCTTATATATCTCCTATATCGCTTATATATCTCTTATATATCTCTTATATATCTCTTATATATCTCTATATCTCTTATATATCTCTTATGTATCTCTTATATATCTTTTTTATACCTCTTATATATCTCTTATATATCTCTTATGTATCTCTTATATATCTCCTATATCTCTTATATATCTCTTATATATCTCTTATATATCTCTTATTTATCTCTTATATATCTCTTATATATCTCTTATGTATCTTTTTTATATCTCTTATATATCTCTTATATATCTCTTATATATCTCTTATATCTCTTATATATCGCTTATCTCTTATATATCTCTTATCTCTTATATATCTCTTATTTATCTCTTATATATCTCTTATTTATCTCTTATATATCTCTTATATATCTCTTATATATCTCTTATATATCTCTTATGTATCTCTTATATATCTCTTATATATCTCTTATATATCTCTTATATATCTCTTATCTCTTATATATCTCTTATGTATCTCTTATGTATCTCTTATGTATCTCTTATGTATCTCTTATATATCTCTTATGTATCTCTTATGTATCTCTTATATATCTCTTATATATCTCTTATATATCTCCTATATCGCTTATATATCTCTTATATATCTCCTATATCTCTTATATATCTCTTATATATCTCTTATATATCTCTTATATATCTCTTATGTATCTCTTATGTATCTCTTATGTATCTCTTATATATCTCTTATGTATCTCTTATATATCTCTTATATATCTCCTATATCGCTTATATATCTCTTATATATCTCTTATATATCTCTTATATATCTCTATATCTCTTATATATCTCTTATGTATCTCTTATATATCTTTTTTATATCTCTTATATATCTCTTATATATCTCTTATGTATCTCTTATATATCTCCTATATCTCTTATATATCTCTTATATATCTCTTATGTATCTCTTATGTATCTTTTTTATATCTCTTATATATCTCTTATATATCTCTTATATATCTCTTATATATCTTTTTTGTATCTCTTATGTATCTCTTATGTATCTCTTATATATCTCTTATATATCTCCTATATCTCTCCTATATCTCTCCTATATCTCTCATGTATCTCTCATGTATCTCTTATGTATCTCTTATATATCTCTTATATATCTCTTATATATCTCTTATATATCTTTTTTATATCTCTTATATATCTCTTATGTATCTCTTATGTATCTCTTATATATCTCTTATATATCTCTTATATATCTCTTATATATCTCTTATGTATCTCTTATATATCTCTTATATATCTCTTATGTATCTCTTATCTCTTATATATCTCTTATGTATCTCTTATATATCTCTTATGTATCTCTTATGTATCTCTTATGTATCTCTTATGTATCTCTTATGTATCTCTTATGTATCTCTCATGTATCTCTCATGTATCTCTCATGTATCTCTCATGTATCTCTCATGTATCTCTCCTGTATCTCTCCTGTATCTCTCCTGTATCTCTCCTGTATCTCTCCTGTATCTCTCCTGTATCTCTCCTGTATCTCTCCTGTATCTCTCATGTATCTCTTATGTATCTCTTATGTATCTTCTATGTATCTCCTATGTATCTCCTATGTCTCTCCTATATCTCTCCTATATCTCTTATATATCTCTTATCTATCTCTTATATAAGAGATATAGGAGATATATAAGAGATATATAAGAGATATATAAGAGATAAGAGATATATAAGAGATATATAAGAGATATATAAGAGATATATAAGAGATATAGGAGATATATAAGAGATATATATCTCTTATATATCTCTTATATATCTCTTATATATCTCTTATATATCTCTTATATATCTCTTATGTATCTCTTATGTATCTCTTATGTATCTCTTATGTATCTCTTATGTATCTCTTATATATCTCTTATGTATCTCTTATATATCTCTTATATATCTCTTATATATCTCCTATATCGCTTATATATCTCTTATATATCTCTTATATATCTCTTATATATCTCTATATCTCTTATATATCTCTTATATATCTCTATCTCTTATATATCTTATATATCTCCTATATATCTCCTATATATCTCTTATATATCTCCTATATATCTCTTATGTATCTCTTATATATATCTCTTATATATCTCTTATGTATCTCTTATATATCTCTTATATATCTCTTATATCTTATATATCTCTTGTATATCTCTTATATATCTCCTATATCTCTTATATATCTCTTATATATCTCTTATATATCTCTATATATCTCTTATGTATCTCTTATATATATCTCTTATATATATCTTATATATCTCTATATCTCTTATATATCTCTTATATATCTCCTATATTTCTAATGTATCTCTTATATATCTCTTATATATCTCTTATATATCTCTTATATATCTCTTATCTCCTATATATCTCTTATATATCTCTTATATATCTCTTATATATCTCTTATATATCTCTTATATATCTCTTATCTCCTATATATCTCTTATATATCTCTTATATATCTCTTATATATCTCTTATATATCTCTTATGGCTTATATATCTCTTATGTATCTCTTATATATCTCTTATATATCTCTTATCTCTTATATATCTCTTATATATCTCTTATATATCTCTTATCTCTTATATATCTCTTATATATCTCTTATATATCTCTTATCTCCTATATATCTCTTATATATCTCTTATGTATCTCTTATATATCTCTTATATATCTCTTATATATCTCTTATATATCTCTTATATATCTCTTATATATCTCTTATATATCTCTTATATCTCTTATATATCTCTATCTCTTATATATCTTATATATCTCCTATATATCTCCTATATATCTCTTATATATCTCCTATATATCTCTTATGTATCTCTTATATATATCTCTTATATATCTCTTATGTATCTCTTATATATCTCTTATATATCTCTTATATCTTATATATCTCTTGTATATCTCTTATATATCTCCTATATCTCTTATATATCTCTTATATATCTCTTATATATCTCTATATATCTCTTATGTATCTCTTATATATATATCTTATATATCTCTATATCTCTTATATATCTCTTATATATCTCTTATATATCTCTTATCTCTTATATATCTCTTATATATCTCTTATATATCTCTTATCTCCTATATATCTCTTATATATCTCTTATGTATCTCTTATATATCTCTTATATATCTCTTATATATCTCTTATATATCTCTTATATATCTCTTATATATCTCTTATATATCTCTTATATCTCTTATATATCTCTTATTTATCTCTTATTTATCTCTTATATATCTCTTATATATCTCTTATATATCTCTTATATATCTCTTATATATCTCTTATCTCTTATATATCTCTTATGTATCTCTTATGTATCTCTTATGTATCTCTTATATATCTCTTATGTATCTCTTATATATCTCTTATATATCTCTTATATATCTCCTATATCGCTTATATATCTCTTATGTATCTCTTATGTATCTCTTATGTATCTCTTATGTATCTCTTATGTATCTCCTATGTATCTCCTGTATCTCTCCTGTATCTCTCCTGTATCTCTTATGTATCTCCTATGTATCTCCTATATCTCTCCTATATCTCTCCTATATCTCTCCTATATCTCTCCTATATCTCTCATATATCTCTTATATATCTCTTATCTCTTATATATCTCTTATATAAGAGATATAGGAGATATATAAGAGATATATAAGAGATATATAAGAGAAAAGAGATATATAAGAGATATATAAGAGATATATAAGAGATATATAAGAGATATATAAGAGATATAGGAGATATATAAGAGATATATATCTCTTATATATCTCTTATATATCTCTTATATATCTCTTATGTATCTCTTATGTATCTCTTATGTATCTCTTATGTATCTCTTATGTATCTCTTATGTATCTCTTATGTATCTCTTATGTATCTCTTATGTATCTCTTATGTATCTCTTATGTATCTCTTATGTATCTCTTATATATCTCCTATATCGCTTATATATCTCTTATATATCTCTTATATATCTCTTATATATCTCTTATATATCTCTATCTCTTATATATCTTATATATCTCCTATATATCTCCTATATATCTCTTATATATCTCCTATATATCTCTTATGTATCTCTTATATATATCTCTTATATATCTCTTATGTATCTCTTATATATCTCTTATATATCTCTTATATCTTATATATCTCTTATATATCTCTTATATATCTCTATATATCTCTTATGTATCTCTTATATATATCTCTTATATATATCTTATATATCTCTATATCTCTTATATATCTCCTATATTTCTAATGTATCTCTTATATATCTCTTATATATCTCTTATATATCTCTTATATATCTCTTATATATCTCATATCTCTTATATATCTCTTATATATCTCTTATATAT
This sequence comes from Crinia signifera, assembly GCF_055691185.1. Taxonomy (NCBI): domain Eukaryota; kingdom Metazoa; phylum Chordata; class Amphibia; order Anura; family Myobatrachidae; genus Crinia; species Crinia signifera. The sequence continues at coordinate 31,891,418 of NC_139228.1, read as the reverse complement.
CTCTTATATATCTCTTATATATCTCTTATCTCCTATATATCTCTTATATATCTCTTATATATCTCTTATATATCTCTTATATATCTCTTATGGCTTATATATCTCTTATGTATCTCTTATATATCTCTTATATATCTCTTATCTCTTATATATCTCTTATATATCTCTTATATATCTCTTATATATCTCTTATCTCTTATATATCTCTTATATGTCTCTTATATATCTCTTATCTCCTATATATCTCTTATATATCTCTTATCTCTTATATATCTCTTATCTCTTATATATCTCTTATTTATCTCTTATATATCTCTTATTTATCTCTTATATATCTCTTATATATCTCTTATATATCTCTTATATATCTCTTATATATCTCTTATATATCTCTTATGTATCTCTTATATATCTCTTATATATCTCTTATATATCTCTTATCTCTTATATATCTCTTATGTATCTCTTATGTATCTCTTATGTATCTCTTATATATCTCTTATGTATCTCTTATATATCTCTTATATATCTCTTATATATCTCTTATATATCTCCTATATCGCTTATATATCTCTTATATATCTCTTATATATCTCTTATATATCTCCTATATCTCTTATATATCTCTTATATATCTCTTATGTATCTCTTATGTATCTCTTATGTATCTCTTATATATCTCTTATGTATCTCTTATATATCTCTTATATATCTCTTATATATCTCCTATATCGCTTATATATCTCTTATATATCTCTTATATATCTCTTATATATCTCTTATATATCTCTTATATATCTCCTATATCTCTTATATATCTCTTATATATCTCTTATGTATCTCTTATGTATCTCTTATGTATCTCTTATGTATCTCTTATGTATCTCTTATATATCTCTTATGTATCTCTTATATATCTCTTATATATCTCTTATATATCGCTTATATATCTCTTATATATCTCTTATATATCTCTTATATATCTCTATATCTCTTATATATCTCTTATGTATATCTTATATATCTTTTTTATATCTCTTATATATCTCTTATATATCTCTTATGTATCTCTTATATATCTCCTATATCTCTTATATATCTCTTATATATCTCTTATGTATCTTTTTTATATCTCTTATATATCTCTTATATATCTCTTATATATCTCTTATATATCTTTTTTGTATCTCTTATATATCTCCTATATCTCTCCTATATCTCTCATATATCTCTCATATATCTCTCATATATCTCTTATGTATCTCTTATGTATCTCTTATGTATCTCTTATGTATCTCTTATGTATCTCTTATATATCTCTTATATATCTCCTATATCTCTCCTATATCTCTCCTATATCTCTCCTGTATCTCTCCTGTATCTCTCATGTATCTCTCATGTATCTCTTATATATCTCTTATATATCTCTTATATATCTCTTATATATCTCTTATATATATATATATATATATATATATATATATCTTATATATCTCTTATATATCTCTTATATATCTCTTATCTCTTATATATCTCTTATATATCTCTTATGTATCTCTTATATATCTCTTATATATCTTTTTTATATCTCTTATGTATCTCTTATGTATCTCTTATGTATCTCTTATATATCTCTTATATATCTCTTATGTATCTCTTATACATCTCTTATGTATCTCTTATATATCTCTTATATATCTCTTATGTATCTCTTATCTCTTATGTATCTCTTATGTATCTCTTATCTCTTATATATCTCTTATGTATCTCTTATCTCTTATGTATCTCTTATGTATCTCTTATGTATCTCTTATGTATCTCTTATGTATCTCTCCTGTATCTCTCCTGTATCTCTCCTGTATCTCTCCTGTATCTCTCCTGTATCTCTCCTGTATCTCTCCTGTATCTCTCCTGTATCTCTCCTGTATCTCTCCTATATCTCTCCTATATCTCTCCTATATCTCTTATATATCTCTTATCTCTTATATATCTCTTATGTATCTCTTATATATCTCTTATGTATCTCTTATATATCTCTTATATATCTCCTATATCTCTCCTATATCTCTCATATATCTCTCATATATCTCTCATATATCTCTTATGTATCTCTTATGTATCTCTTATGTATCTCTTATATATCTCTTATATATCTCTTATATATCTCCTATATCGCTTATATATCTCTTATATATCTCTTATATATCTCTTATATATCTCTATATCTCTTATATATCTCTTATGTATCTCTTATATATCTTTTTTATACCTCTTATATATCTCTTATATATCTCTTATGTATCTCTTATATATCTCCTATATCTCTTATATATCTCTTATATATCTCTTATTTATCTCTTATATATCTCTTATATATCTCTTATGTATCTTTTTTATATCTCTTATATATCTCTTATATATCTCTTATATATCTCTTATATCTCTTATATATCTCTTATCTCTTATATATCTCTTATCTCTTATATATCTCTTATTTATCTCTTATATATCTCTTATATATCTCTTATATATCTCTTATATATCTCTTATATATCTCTTATATATCTCTTATATATCTCTTATATATCTCTTATGTATCTCTTATGTATCTCTTATGTATCTCTTATGTATCTCTTATGTATCTCTTATATATCTCTTATGTATCTCTTATGTATCTCTTATATATCTCTTATATATCGCTTATATATCTCTTATATATCTCTTATATATCTCTTATATATCTCCTATATCTCTTATATATCTCTTATATATCTCTTATATATCTCTTATATATCTCTTATATATCTCTTATATATCTCTTATGTATCTCTTATGTATCTCTTATGTATCTCTTATGTATCTCTTATGTATCTCTTATGTATCTCTTATATATCTCTTATGTATCTCTTATGTATCTCTTATGTATCTCTTATGTATCTCTTATATATCTCTTATATATCTCTTATATATCTCCTATATCGCTTATATATCTCTTATATATCTCTTATATATCTCTTATATATCTCTATATCTCTTATATATCTCTTATGTATCTCTTATATATCTTTTTTATATCTCTTATATATCTCTTATATATCTCTTATGTATCTCTTATATATCTCCTATATCTCTTATATATCTCTTATATATCTCTTATGTATCTCTTATGTATCTTTTTTATATCTCTTATATATCTCTTATATATCTCTTATATATCTCTTATATATCTTTTTTGTATCTCTTATGTATCTCTTATGTATCTCTTATATATCTCTTATATATCTCCTATATCTCTCCTATATCTCTCCTGTATCTCTCATGTATCTCTCATGTATCTCTTATGTATCTCTTATGTATCTCTTATATATCTCTTATATATCTCTTATATATCTCTTATATATCTTTTTTATATCTCTTATATATCTCTTATGTATCTCTTATGTATCTCTTATATATCTCTTATGTATCTCTTATGTATCTCTTATATATCTCTTATATATCTCTTATGTATCTCTTATATATCTCTTATATATCTCTTATGTATCTCTTATGTATCTCTTATGTATCTCTTATGTATCTCTTATGTATCTCTTATGTATCTCTTATGTATCTCTCATGTATCTCTCATGTATCTCTCATGTATCTCTCATGTATCTCTCATGTATCTCTCATGTATCTCTCATGTATCTCTCATGTATCTCTCATGTATCTCTCATGTATCTCTCATGTATCTCTCCTGTATCTCTCCTGTATCTCTCCTGTATCTCTCCTGTATCTCTCCTGTATCTCTCCTGTATCTCTCCTGTATCTCTCCTGTATCTCTCCTGTATCTCTCCTGTATCTCTCCTGTATCTCTCATGTATCTCTTATGTATCTCTTATGTATCTCTTATGTATCTCTTATGTATCTCCTATGTATCTCCTATGTATCTCCTATGTCTCTCCTATATCTCTCCTATATCTCTTATATATCTCTTATCTCTTATATATCTCTTATATAAGAGATATAGGAGATATATAAGAGATATATAAGAGATATATAAGAGATAAGAGATATATAAGAGATATATAAGAGATATATAAGAGATATATAAGAGATATAGGAGATATATAAGAGATATATATCTCTTATATATCTCTTATATATCTCTTATATATCTCTTATGTATCTCTTATGTATCTCTTATGTATCTCTTATGTATCTCTTATGTATCTCTTATGTATCTCTTATGTATCTCTTATATATCTCTTATGTATCTCTTATATATCTCTTATATATCTCTTATATATCTCCTATATCGCTTATATATCTCTTATATATCTCTTATATATCTCTTATATATCTCTATATCTCTTATATATCTCTTATATATCTCTATCTCTTATATATCTTATATATCTCCTATATATCTCCTATATATCTCTTATATATCTCCTATATATCTCTTATGTATCTCTTATATATATCTCTTATATATCTCTTATGTATCTCTTATATATCTCTTATATATCTCTTATATCTTATATATCTCTTGTATATCTCTTATATATCTCCTATATCTCTTATATATCTCTTATATATCTCTATATATCTCTTATGTATCTCTTATATATATCTCTTATATATATCTTATATATCTCTATATCTCTTATATATCTCTTATATATCTCCTATATTTCTAATGTATCTCTTATATATCTCTTATATATCTCTTATATATCTCTTATATATCTCTTATCTCCTATATATCTCTTATATATCTCTTATATATCTCTTATATATCTCTTATATATCTCTTATATATCTCTTATCTCCTATATATCTCTTATATATCTCTTATATATCTCTTATATATCTCTTATATATCTCTTATGGCTTATATATCTCTTATATATCTCTTATATATCTCTTATATATCTCTTATATATCTCTTATATATCTCTTATCTCCTATATATCTCTTATATATCTCTTATATATCTCTTATATATCTCTTATATATCTCTTATATATCTCTTATCTCTTATATATCTCTTATATATCTCTTATATATCTCTTATATATCTCTTATCTCTTATATATCTCTTATATATCTCTTATATATCTCTTATCTCCTATATATCTCTTATGTATCTCTTATATATCTCTTATATATCTCTTATATATCTCTTATATATCTCTTATATATCTCTTATATATCTCTTATATATCTCTTATATATCTCTTATATATCTCTTATATCTCTTATATATCTCTTATCTCTTATATATCTCTTATTTATCTCTTATATATCTCTTATTTATCTCTTATATATCTCTTATATATCTCTTATATATCTCTTATATATCTCTTATATATCTCTTATGTATCTCTTATATATCTCTTATATATCTCTTATATATCTCTTATCTCTTATATATCTCTTATGTATCTCTTATGTATCTCTTAAGTATCTCTTATATATCTCTTATGTATCTCTTATATATCTCTTATATATCTCTTATATATCTCCTATATCGCTTATATATCTCTTATATATCTCTTATATATCTCTTATATATCTCTTATGTATCTCTTATATATCTTTTTTATATCTCTTATGTATCTCTTATATATCTCTTATGTATCTTTTTTATATCTCTTATATATCTCTTATATATCTCTTATATATCTCTTATATATCTCTTATATATCTTTTTTGTATCTCTTATATATCTCCTATATCTCTCCTATATCTCTCCTATATCTCTCATATATCTCTCATGTATCTCTTATGTATCTCTTATGTATCTCTTATGTATCTCTTATGTATCTCTTATGTATCTCTTATGTATCTCTTATGTATCTCTTATATATCTCTTATATATCTCTTATGTATCTCTTATATATATCTTATATATCTCTTATGTATCTCTTATCTCTTATGTATCTCTTATGTATCTCTTATCTCTTATATATCTCTTATGTATCTCTTATCTCTTATGTATCTCTTATGTATCTCTTATGTATCTCTCATGTATCTCTCCTGTATCTCTCCTGTATCTCTCCTGTATCTCTCCTGTATCTCTCCTGTATCTCTCCTGTATCTCTCCTGTATCTCTCCTGTATCTCTCCTGTATCTCTCCTGTATCTCCTATGTATCTCTCATGTATCTCCTATATCTCTCCTATATCTCTCCTATATCTCTCATATAAGAGATATATAAGAGATAAGAGATATATAAGAGATATAGGAGAGATAAGAGATATACAGTCGGGCAAAAAAGTATTTAGTCAGCCACCAATTGTGCAAGTTCTCCCACTTAAAAAGATGAGAGAGGCCTGTAATTTTCATCATAGGTATACCTCAACTATGAGAGACAAAATGAGGAAAAAAAATCCAGAAAATGACATTGTCTGATTTTTAAAGAATTTATTTGCAAATTATGGTGGAAAATAAGTATTTGGTCAAGAACAAAAGTTCATCTCAGTACTTTGTTATATACCCTTTGTTGGCAATGACAGAGGTCAAACGTTTTCTGTAAGTCTTCACACGGTTTTCACAAACTGTTGCTGGTATTTTGGCCCATTCCTCCATGCAGATCTCCTCTAGAGCAGTGATGTTTTGGGGCTGTCGCTGGGCAACACGGACTTTCAACTCCCTCCAAAGATTTTCTATGGGGTTGAGATCTGGAGACTGGCTCGGCCACTCCAGGACCTTGAAATGCTTCTTACGAAGCCACTCCTTTGTTACCCGGGCAGTGTGTTTGGGATCGTTGTCATGCTGAAAGACCCAGCCACGTTTCATCTTCAATGCCCTTGCTGATGGAAGGAGGTTTTCACTCAAAATCTGACGATACATGGCCCCATTCATTCTTTCCTTTACACGGAGCAGTCGTCCTGTTCCCTTTGCAGAAAAACAGCCCCAAAGCATGATGTTTCCACCCCCATGCTTTACAGTAGGTATGGTGTTCTTTGGATGCAACTCAGCATTCTTTCTCCTCCAAACACGACGAGTAGAGTTGTTACCAAAAAGTTCTATTTTGGTTTCATCTGACCATATGACATTCTCCCAATCCTCTTCTGGATCATCCAAATGCTCTCTAGCAAACTTCAGACGGGCCTGCACATGTACTGCCTTTAGCAGGGGGACACGTCTGGCACTGCAGGATTTGAGTCCCTGGCGGCGTAGTGTGTTACTGATGGTAGCCTTTGTTACTTTGGTCCCAGCTCTCAGCAGGTCATTCACTAGGTCCCCCCGTGTGGTTCTGGGATTTTTGATCACCGTTCTTGTGATCATTTTGACCCCACGGGGTGAGATCTTGCGGGGAGCCCCAGATCGAGGGAGACTATCAGTGGTCTTGTATGCCTTCCATTTCCTAATAATTGCTCCCACAGTTGATTTCTTCACACCAAGCTGCTTACCTATTGCAGATTCAGTCTTCCCAGCCTGGTGCAGGTCTACAATTTTGTTTCTGGTGTCCTTTGACAGCTCTTTGCTCTTGGCCATAGTGGAGTTTGGAGTGTGACTGTTTGAAGTGTTGGACAGGTGTCTTTTATATAGATAAAGAGTTCAAACAGGTGTCATTAATACAGGTAACGAGTGGAGGACAGAGGAGCCTCTTACAGAAGAAGTTACAGGTCTGTGAGAGCAAGAAATCTTGCTTGTTTGTTTTTGACCAAATACTTATTTTCCACCATAATTTGCAAATAAATTCTTTAAAAATCAGACAATGTCATTTTCTGGATTTTTTTTCCTCATTTTGTCTCTCATAGTTGAGGTATACCTATGATGAAAATTACAGGCCTCTCTCATCTTTTTAAGTGGGAGAACTTGCACAATTGGTGGCTGACTAAATACTTTTTTGATTAGACACTGGATTTTTATTTGTCAGAAAAGAGAAATCTGGCAAAAAAAGAAAGAAAAACGCTTTGTGGGCGCACTCTTTTGAAATAATTTAATTAAATAATTAATACATAACTTTTATTTTAGACTTATTTTAAAATAGGGTGGCACAGGGGGTTAAATAAGATTGAGAAGGTTAAGATGTAGTGTGATCCTTGTACTCGTATAGTTCAAGGAAAATTCGCAGATTAATCACACCTTTAATATATCATTGAAGCACTGTTTTTATCAAGGTACAATTACCAATGATAGTAGGCAGTGAAATGATTAGGTTCTCCTCTCATATGTTATGATCAATGCTTAATAGCAATAACGTACCTGAATGGTAATGTGGGGGGAGAAAAAGTTACACAGCCTCAAAAAATGGTAAATAAATTGTATATATTTTAATAAAGAACACTCACTCCAGCAGTCATGATTTCAGGTATTTTATTTGATATCAGATACGGCGGCCCTTATCCCTAATCGTGATATTGCCACACCGGGGCTTCCCCGGGAGTCTCCCACCTAGGTACTGACCTGGCCCTCCACTGCTTGGCTTCCAAGTTCGGAGGGGGTTTGGGCAGACCAGTGGGGTATGGTGGCAAATCTTAGGGTTCGGTATCCAATCAAATGTAGCCTGTGAGGCTGCAAGAGGGGATCACTTCACCGTGCGCAACAGATAATTGGCAAAATATGTAATGGGATGCTACAATTCTCCTAGGTATGTTAGTTGGGTGGAGGGGAGAGAAAAGGGGGGGGGGGGGGGGAGGAAAAGGGGGCACAGAAATTGGATGGTCGGAAAAGACCTTGATATTGGTTAATCTGTCTGCTGGTAGCAGATGTTTAAAGTTTTCTTTGATGCAGGTTTTAGTACATTCCTATGCGATAATTGCACAAATGAAAAGGATTTATCCTTGAATGAGAAAAACCAATGTGGTAGCTGCATCAGTGTTACACACCATATAATTTTTGTAGCAGTAATTGCACTGTTGGAGATAGTTGCATAATAGAGTTTTCTTTGATGCAAGGTTTAGTGCATTCCCATGCGGTGATTGCCCCAATGAAAAAAGTTATCCTTAAATAAGGAAAATCCCATGTGGTAATTGCGTCAGTGCCACACACCATACAATTGTTGTAGCAATAATTGCACCGTTTAGGGTAATTGCATGATGTAGATGACCAATTGAGCAATAAGGTTTTCCAAATATGATCAAATACTTTGTTGCGGTATTTATAGTATTTAGCAGTGACTGCACTTTTTGGGATAAATACACAGTACAGGTGGACAATTGAACAGTGGGTTTGCCACAAAATAAAAGTAATCAGATACTTAGTTGCGGTATTGAGAGATCAAATTCTCGGTAAATTGTAGCATTTAAAATGACATATATTGGCATGTAGTCTGAGGGTAAATAAACGAGTGAGACGCGCACCCCGCTGCTGTGAGCGGTGGGGGAGCGTCTCCCTAACCTGTAGCCGCTGCCTGTGTTAGCGGCTGGTGTCGGCGGGGTTGATGTCCCGTGTTGGTAGTCGCGTGCTGAAGTGCGAGCCGCTGACCGCTGGATGTCTGAGCGGGAGACGAGACGCTGATGCCGTCGGAGTGATTTGGCTGCGCCGGACCTCGCTGGTGAGGGGGCGACAGCGCGTGGGAGCCGGAGGCTACCGCCGATGTCTTTAGGTGATGGCCAGAGGAGTGGGGAGGCTGGAACTGACAGTGGACACGTGTTTCGCCTAACGGGCTTCTTCCTGCAGTGCCATAAATACTTTTTTGCCCGACTGTATAAGAGATATATAAGAGATACATAAGAGATACATAAGAGATATATAAGAGATATATAAGAGATATATAAGAGATATAGGAGATAAGAGATATATATCTCTTATATATCTCTTATATATCTCTTATATATCTCTTATATATCTCTTATATATCTCTTATCTCCTATATATCTCCTATATATCTCTTATATATCTCTTATATATCTCTTATATATCTCTTATATATCTCTTATATATCTCTTATATATCTCTTATATATCTCTTATATATCTCTTATATATCTCCTATATCGCTTATATATCTCTTATATATCTCTTATATATCTCTATATCTCTTATATATCTCTTATATATCTCTATCTCTTATATATCTTATATATCTCCTATATATCTCCTATATATCTCTTATATATCTACTATATATCTCTTATGTATCTCTTATATATATCTCTTATATATCTCTTATGTATCTCTTATATATCTCTTATATCTTATATATCTCTTGTATATCTCTTATATATCTCCTATATCTCTTATATATCTCTTATATATCTCTATATATCTCTTATGTATCTCTTATGTATCTCTTATATATCTCTATATCTCTTATATATCTCTTATGTATCTCTTATATATCTCTTATGTATCTCTTATATATCTCTTATATATCTCTTATATATCTCTTATATATCTCTTATATATCTCTTATATATCTCTATATATCTCTTATATATCTCTAATATATCTCTTATATATCTCTTATATATCTCTTATATATCTCTTATATATCTCTATATCTCTTATATATCTCTTATATATCTCTTATCTCTTATATATCTCTTATATATCTCTTATATATCTCTTATGTATCTCTTATGTATCTCTTATGTATCTCTTATGTATCTCTTATGTATCTCTTATGTATCTCTTATATATCTCTTATATATCTCTTATATATCTCTTATATATCTCTTATGTATCTCTTATGTATCTCTTATGTATCTCTTATGTATCTCTTATATATCTCTTATATATCTCCTATATATCTACTATATATCTCTTATATATCTCTTATATATCTCCTATATCGCTTATATATCTCTTATGTATCTCTTATGTATCTCTTATGTATCTCTTATGTATCTCTTATGTATCTCCTGTATCTCTCCTGTATCTCTCCTGTATCTCTCCTGTATCTCCTATGTATCTCCTATATCTCTCCTATATCTCTCCTATATCTCTCCTATATCTCTCCTATATCTCTCCTATATCTCTCCTATATCTCTCCTATATCTCTCCTATATCTTTCCTATATCTCTTATATATCTCTTATATATCTCTTATATATCTCTTATCTCTTATATATCTCTTATATAAGAGATATAGGAGATATATAAGAGATATATAAGAGATATATAAGAGATAAGAGATATATAAGAGATATATAAGAGATATATAAGAGATATATAAGAGATATATAAGAGATATAGGAGATATATAAGAGATATATATCTCTTATATATCTCTTATATATCTCTTATATATCTCTTATCTCTTATATATCTCTTATGTATCTCTTATGTATCTCTTATGTATCTCTTATGTATCTCTTATATATCTCTTATGTATCTCTTATATATCTCTTATATATCTCCTATATCGCTTATATATCTCTTATATATCTCTTATATATCTCTTATATATCTCTTATATATCTCTTATATATCTCTATATCTCTTATATATCTCTTATATATCTCTATCTCTTATATATCTTATATATCTCCTATATATCTCCTATATATCTCTTATATATCTCCTATATATCTCTTATGTATCTCTTATATATCTCTTATATCTTATATATCTCTTATGTATCTCTTATGTATCTCTTATGTATCTCTTATATATCTCTTATATATCTCTTATATATCTCTTATATATCTCTTATATATCTCTTATATATCTCTTATATATCTCTTATATATCTCCTATATCGCTTATGTATCTCTTATGTATCTCTTATGTATCTCCTGTATCTCTCCTGTATCTCTCCTGTATCTCTTATGTATCTCTTATGTATCTCTTATGTATCTCCTATGTATCTCCTATATCTCTCCTATATCTCTCCTATATCTCTCCTATATCTCTCCTATATCTCTCCTATATCTCTTATCTCTTATATATCTCTTATATAAGAGATATAGGAGATATATAAGAGATATATAAGAGATAAGAGATATATAAGAGATATATAAGAGATATATAAGAAATATATAAGAGATATATAAGAGATATATAAGAGATATAGGAGATATATAAGAGATATATATCTCTTATATATCTCTTATATATCTCTTATATATCTCTTATGTATCTCTTATGTATCTCTTATGTATCTCTTATGTATCTCTTATATATCTCTTATATATCTCTTATATATCTCCTATATCGCTTATATATCTCTTATATATCTCTTATATATCTCTTATATATCTCTTATATATCTCTTATATATCTCTATCTCTTATATATCTTATATATCTCCTATATATCTCCTATATATCTCTTATATATCTCCTATATATCTCTTATGTATCTCTTATATATATCTCTTATATATCTCTTATGTATCTCTTATATATCTCTTATATATCTCTTATATCTTATATATCTCTTGTATATCTCTTATATATCTCCTATATCTCTTATATATCTCTTATATATCTCTTATATATCTCTATATATCTCTTATGTATCTCTTATATATATCTCTTATATATCTCTTATATATCTCCTATATTTCTAATGTATCTCTTATATATCTCTTATATATCTCTTATATATCTCTTATATATCTCTTATATATCTCTTATATATCTCTTATCTCCTATATATCTCTTATATATCTCTTATATATCTCTTATCTCCTATATATCTCTTATATATCTCTTATATATCTCTTATATATCTCTTATATATCTCTTATATATCTCTTATATATCTCTTATATATCTCTTATATATCTCTTATCTCCTATATATCTCTTATATATCTCTTATATATCTCTTATGGCTTATGTATCTCTTATATATCTCTTATATATCTCTTATATATCTCTTATATATCTCTTATATATCTCTTATATATCTCTTATATATCTCTTATATATCTCTTATATATCTCTTATCTCCTATATATCTCTTATATATCTCTTATATATCTCTTATGGCTTATATATCTATCTCTTATATATCTCTTATATATCTCTTATCTCTTATATATCTCTTATATATCTCTTATGTATCTCTTATATATCTCTTATGTATCTCTTATGTATCTCTTATATATCTCTTATCTCTTATATATCTCTTATCTCTTATATATCTCTTATCTCTTATATATCTCTTATTTATCTCTTATATATCTCTTATTTATCTCTTATATATCTCTTATATATCTCTTATATATCTCTTATATATCTCTTATATATCTCTTATATATCTCTTATATATCTCTTATATATCTCTTATATATCTCTTATCTCTTATATATATCTTATGTATCTCTTATGTATCTCTTATGTATCTCTTATATATCTCTTATGTATCTCTTATATATCTCTTATATATCTCTTATATATCTCTTATATATCTCCTATATCGCTTATATATCTCTTATATATCTCTTATATATCTCTTATGTATCTCTTATGTATCTTTTTTATATCTCTTATATATCTCTAATATATCTCTTATGTATCTCTTATATATCTCCTATATCTCTTATATATCTCTTATATATCTCTTATATATCTTTTTTGTATCTCTTATATATCTCCTATATCTCTCCTATATCTCTCATGTATCTCTTATATATCTCTTATATATCTCTTATATATCTCTTATATATCTCTTATATATCTCTTATGTATCTCTTATATATCTCTTATATATCTCTTATATATCTCTTATATATCTCTTATATATCTCTTATGTATCTCTTATGTATCTCTTATATATCTCTTATGTATCTCTTATCTCTTATGTATCTCTTATGTATCTCTTATCTCTTATATATCTCTTATCTCTTATATATCTCTTATGTATCTCTTATCTCTCCTGTATCTCTCCTGTATCTCTCCTGTATCTCTCCTATATCTCTCCTATATCTCTCCTATATCTCTCCTATATCTCTCCTATATCTCTCCTATATCTCTTATCTCTTATATATCTCTTATATATCTCTTATATATCTCTTATATATCTCTTATATATCTCTTATGTATCTCTTATGTGTCTC